>NC_041388.1:511207288-511219851 GCF_002162155.2 Triticum dicoccoides
GCCTATGGTATGATTGTTGTATATGGAGTTGATGTCCTACGGACTACAACCCTCCGGTTTATATAGACACCGGATAGGGTTAGGGTTACACAGAGTCGGTTACAATGGTAGGAGATCTTGAATATCCGCATCGCCAAGCTTGCCTTCCACGCCAAGGAAAGTCCCATCCGGACACGGGACGAAGTCTTCAATCTTGTATCTTCATAGTCCTGGAGTCCGGCTGAAGGTATAGTCCGGCTACCCGAACACCCCCTAATCCAGGACTCCCTCAGTAGCCCCTGAACCAGGCTTCAATGACGACGAGTCCGGCGCGCAGATTGTCTTCGGCATTGCAAGGCGGGTTCCTCCTCCAAGTCCTTCATAGAAGATTGTAAACACCAAGAGTAGTGTCCGGCTCTGCAAAATAAGTTTCCACATATTGCCATAGAGAGAATAATATTAACACAAATCAAATCTGCCCACGTATTCTGCAGTGCGTCATCACACTACGGCCAAGTCGTTTACTCGAATCGTTTTTACTTTTCCACCTCAGCACGTTTGCGAGGCGGTTTCCTTGGCACGTCTTGTCAAAGCAGAGATCATGTACCCCTTTTATGGGATTCTCATCAATACGGGCGTGGGTAACCCAACCGCGCCATTTATCATGCCGCTTGGGAGGCAAGCGAGTTTTACTAGGCTGGTGGGGACGCACAACCGCATCCGCCCATATAAGGGGATAAGGATCCACCTTTTTACCTACGCCTTCTTCCTCCTTTGCCTATCCATCTCCTGCGCACTCGAGCTCCAGCGCCCAAGCCCGCACTTCCCACCTCAACCTTCTCCAGCAATGTCCGGAGTGGGAGGCAAGTGGATGGTCTCCTCCACCACGGAGGGCCAAGTCAAGAAGCTAAGGAAGGCCGGATACCTGTCTAAGGACATCGCGCACCGGCTTCCCGAAAAGGGGCAGCTTCTCCCCACCCCAAGGCCCCATGAGAGGGTAGTATTTCTTCCCCACTTCCTCCGCGGACTGGGTTTTCCACTCCACCCATTTGTCCGGGGGCTCATGTTCTACTACGGCCTGGATTTCCACGATCTGGCCCCGAACTTCATCATCAACATCTCGGCGTTTATCGTCGTGTGCGAGGCTTTCCTCCGCGTCCGCCCTCATTTCGGCCTCTGGCTCAAGACCTTCAACGTCAAGCCCAAGGTGGTGCACGGCAGCCAGGCGGAGTGCGGAGGCGCCATGGCGGGCAAGATGGCCAATGTCCTATGGTTCGAGGGCTCTTTTGTGGAGACCCTAAAGGGGTGGCAATCCAGGTGGTTTTACATCACCGAGCCACGCGATCCGAAATGGATCGCAGCCCCCGAGTTCCGATCCGGACCCCCCACGCGGCTTATGTCCTGGAAAGAGACGGGCCTGTCGTGGGGTGACGAAAAAGATGTGACCGGATTGCAAACATGCATCCAGTCCCTGGTGAACAAGCCAATCCGGCTTGTTAATGTAATCCAGGTTATGCTCGTCTGTAGGATCCTCCCGTGTCAACAACGGGATTTTAATCTGTGGGAGCTCGACCCGGCGCAGCACCAAACCCTTAGCAGGCTCTTCGACACGACATACGAAGATGCCTGGAAGGTGCTATTCAAGGGCGCCGAGGCTCCTGCATCCGCTTCCGAGGACCGCGGATACAGCTCGCAGCGTTACGCTAGCGAGGTAAGCTATCTTCACCTTTTACAGGATGTTAAGCTTTTTTCATAGTTTGACTCTATGCGGGATCTAAACTCCCTTACCTTTGACAGGCTTGGCGGGCGATATCTGGACCGATTAACTGTCCGGCTCCGCTGCCCGAAGACCCAGCCCCAGCTCTACTAGTGAAGCTGCTGGCTCCGGCGTCTTATGTGGTGCCGGAGAAGAAGGCCAAGAAGAAGAAGACCACGGGGACTCGAAAGAGTGCCCGTAACGTGGTGGTCTCGGACTCGTCATCCGACGAGTCCGAGACGCCCTCTTCCCGTGAAAATGAGGAGGAGGAAGAAGAAAACTCTCCTCCCCCCCCCCCAACGGAGGGAGGAGAGAAGAGGAAGGTCGCCCCAACGAGGGAGGCCGAGGGGTCTAGGAAAAGGAAGACCCCTCCGCCGGACTACTCCCCCGACGCCGAAGAGGGCGAAGAGGAGTGGCCAAATAGGGCCAAGCGTCCGGCGAAATCGTAAGTTTGGATATTAGAGTAACTCCTGATGTTCCTTTGTTGCACAGCTTTCCCTAATGTCGAACGTAATTATGCAGCCCGCCCCGGGCCGAATTCAACGAATCGTCGGGCGGCTCCCTGGACTAATCGGACGTGAACTCAGTTCCGCCCGCTGTCTCCCCCCGCACTGCAGACGACGTCGAAGTGGCGTCGCGACAAGCTCCGGGGCAGGAGGAGGTGGTCCCGGAGGAGCCGCAAGGCAACCTCCCGGACTCCAGGAGTGAAGGGGATAAGGCCCCCCAGGGCTCCAAGTCCGGCTTTGTGCCGGACACCGCGCCGGAAATCTTCCACAGTTCCAGACCACGGTAGGCGAACTCCTTCCAAGAGGAGCAAGCCTTCTGAGCCGGCGGCCTCCGTCCAACCGGAGGTGCCGGACAATCTGCTGGAGGTGCTTGACGGCGCCTCCATCAACGAGGAGGCACCGTACTATTATGAGTACGGTGATCCAGAAGGTTCGGTCCGCCAAGAGAAGACTGACTGAAGTTTGCGCTAGCCTCCTAACAGGCTTCAAGGTAAGTAAAAATATATAAAAATATTACCGCATAGACAGTAGCCCCTGATGCTCTGTTTGGCATTCGGAAAGAAAAGCCGAATAGAGGATCTATTAAATATCGCAGGAGTCTAACAAAAAAGAGTCAATATGCGTATGCAGGCTTCGCTGCTATCCACCGCCGCACTGACTACGGAGGTGGGTGTCCTGAAGCAGGACCTCGAGCGGACCGAGCAAGAGCTCGGCCTTGCCAAGCGGCGGCTCGAGGAGAAAGACGGTAAGAAATACCTTACAGAAAAAGTGCCTATAAAAAGGCGTGATTGCAAAAAAAATAACAGGATTGTACTACTTATTGTAGGGGCTACGACTGAGGTGGAGACCCTTAAGCAGGCGCTGTCTGAGGCCGAAAAGAAAACGGCCGCGGAGCGCACCGAGCGAGACAGACTTGGGGCTCAGGTCGGCGAGGTGCAGCAACAGCTTTAGGCTCTCATGAAAAAGCATGAGAGTTTGGAGCTTGAGTCAAAGGTGCAAGCATCCGAGCTCGCGACGGCCCTTGAGACTGCCAAGTCTGCCAAGGCCGAAGCCCAAAAGGCCCTCCAAGAGTTGGAGGAGATGAGGAAGATAGCAGCGGGTAAGGCATTCTTTATGCAAAGCAGAAATATAAAAGTAAACTACTTGTTACTTACCCGAATCCGGAGTTCTCCAGGGGCATTCGCAGATCTTCCCCGCAGTGTATCTGACGCCGCCGCATTCTACCGAGCTGAAGAGGGCAGCTCGACGGAGAAGGTGTTCTGGTCTCAGTATTCTGAGGCCGGACACCTTGTGCCCTTGAGCGACCAGCTAAAACAGCTGGTCGAGCTCCACAAGGCGGCCGAACAGGCCATGAAGGGCTTCATAGTTCGGCTGTGGCCCGGAGAGGTCCTGCCTGGGAGCTATTTCGGGCTAGTGCGGCGGCTGGTGGAGGCCTGTCCGAGGCTCAAGGTCATCAAGCGCTCCATCTGCATCGAAGGTGCCCGTCGGGCCCTTGCCCGTGCAAAGGTGCACTAGGGTAAGCTGGACGGTGAGAAGCTTGTGAAGGACGGGCCGCCGCCGGGGAAGGAGCATCGCAAGCCCGAGAACTACTACAAGGATGTTCTTGCAGGTGCCCACCTTGTGGCGGATGAATGTACCAAGGATGTGATTTTTGAAAGATCTCGCTCGTGTTTATCCTGTGCGCTGAAAACTTGTTCATATGCGCTAAGCAATGCTTATTGAATTTAAAATATTACTTTCTGTGCGACCTTTATCAAAAAATTGAGAGATGGCTAGTCGTCGGCTTCTGCCCCCATGCCACTAGTGCTGGGGTGTTCGGGATAAACCTGAGCGCTCTTTTTCCCATAGTTAGGTCCTTCGAGGGAGGCGCTCAGCACAACGGACCAGGCAATCGGACTATAATGCTTGAACACTCTCACTTAGCCATAGAACTCTATAATTTTAAATTTCGGTGAAGCCCCTAGTTCGGAAGACCGAGTTTGGGGTGCTATCCACGCCTTGGCCGGACAAAGCCAGCTCCTCGCTCGAAGCGGCATAAGTCTTTAGGGACTCGAAAAACCTCTCGAATAGCGACCGGTCTCTCGCCTCATCATGACAGTCAGTTTTAGCTTTCTCCACTGAGGTGCTTAACCCAGCTCAACCGGGGCACAATCGCAGTGGTTCTCCTAGTGCTACCTTACCCGATATAGCGGAACGTAAGGCACCAAAACATAGGAGCCGGGCAAACCCAACTATTGACCCAAATCATGATTCGGAGCCGATGCATATAGTGCTATAAGTTCGGGGTGCCGCACTTGTGAAAGTGTACGGACTTCTCACACCATAATGAGGGGTACTGAAGCCCCTGGCGTGTTTGCCGTACCATGGTGTACGGGTGCCATAATGTCATTTAATAAACATATATGTGAAAAGAGGATAATGCAAAAAATAGATGAAAAGCTATGCATTGTTTATAGAGAGGCTATTTATCAAAGCCGAACAATATAAATAGTGTGATAAGCAAAAAGATATTGGACTATTAACATGTCCTGACCGGGGGCGGGCCGCGGAATTGTATTCAAAACAGGTATATTGCTCGTAACAGAGACCACCTGGGAGTTCCATAATGCGGCATGGCTTGTCTGCCTCCCTAGATCTTGCATCGTTTGTGCGGCAGTCGAATTGCTGAACAGGTCGTCCGAAGTATGGAGTCCTAAAAGTAAGAAAAAATTAAAAAAAGAATCTGGCAGCCCCTAGTACGTTTTAAGCCGTATTTTGGGCGTGCCGTTATTGTGCCCCTTCCCATGTGCCCATGGTATTTCAAGGGCGTAGTTATGTACGCGAGGCACTGGTCTCGCTATGTCGCGAGAGCTGGGGTTGGGGCCGCATTGCTACGCTTGCTCAGAGCGTGCCAGGCGGTCCTGCTGTGGGTTACTCCGGGCGCGCTTGGCAGTGTCTGGCTTTTTAACGGCCGGACTGGAGAATTGCCTGAGAAGGCTACTTTGTACTTCCGCTGCGAGAGCCGCCGTGTGCTCCTCCGTACGGAGGGAGCGTTCGGTGTTTCCGTTGACTGTGATTACTCCTCGAGGGCCTGGCATCTTGAGCTTGAGATATGTGTAGTGCGGCACCGCATTGAACTTTGCAAATGCGGTTTGTCCGAGCAGGGCGTGATAGCCACTGCGAAACGGGACTATATCGAAGATTAACTCTTCGCTTCGGAAATTGTCCGGGGATCCGAAGACCACGTCAAGTGTTACTGAGCCTGTATAGTTGGCTTCTACACCTGGTATAACGCCTTTAAAGGTCGTTTTGTGGGCTTAATCCTTGAGGGATCTATGCCCATTTTCCGCACTGTATCCTGGTAAAGCAGGTTCAGGCTACTGCCGCCGTCCATGAGGACTCTTGTGAGATGAAATCCATCGATAATTGGGTCGAGAACCAATGCGGCGAAGCCGCCGTGACGGATGCTAGTGGGATGGTCCCTTCGATCGAAAGTGATCGGGCAAGAGGACCATGGGTTGAACTTTGGGGCGACTGGCTCCATCGCGTATACGTCCCGTAGCACACGCTTCCGCTCCCTCTTGGGAATGTGGGTTGCGTATATCATGTTCACCGTCCGCACTTGTGGGGCAAAGCCCTTCTGTCCATTGTTGTTCGGCGGCCTGGGCTCCTCCTCGTCGTCGCTCTGCAGCCCCTTGTCTTTGTTTTCGGCTCTTAACTTGCCTGCCTGCTTGAACACCCAACAATCCCTGTTAGTGTGATTGGCTGGCCTTTCGGGAGTGCCATGTATCTGGCATAAGCGGTCGAGTATTCGGTCCAAACTGGACGGGCCCTGAGTATTCTTTTTGAATGGCTTTTTCCGCTGACCGGATTTATAGCCTTTGAATCCGGCATTGACTGCCGTGTCTTCATTGTTGTCGCTGGTAACACGGCGTTTTTGCTTATTCCGACGTGTCATGCCACTTTTGTCCTTGGTATCTGAATTACCAGGGTTCTTTGATAAGTTGTTACTGCGAGCTAGCCAGCTGTCTTCTCCCGCGCAAAAGCGGGTCATGAGTGTCGTGAGGGCTGCCATAGATTTCGGATTTTCCTGTCCAGGTGCCAGGCAAGCCACTCGTCACGGATGTTATGCTTGAAGGCTGCTAGGGCCTCTGCGTCCGGACAGTCGACTATCTGGTTTTTCTTTGTTAGGAACTGTGTCCAGAATTGCCTGGCCGATTCCTCTGGCTGCTGAATTATGTGGCTTAAGTCGTCGGCATCCGGTGGTCGCACGTAAGTGCCCTGGAAGTTGTCGAGGAATGCGGCTTCCAAGTCCTCCCAAGAACCGATTGAGTCTGCTGGCAAGCTCTTAAGCCAATGTCGGGCCGGTCCTTTAAGTTTGAGCGGGAGGTATTTGATGGCGTGTAGATCATCGCCGCGTGCCATGTGGATGTGAAGGAGATAATCCTCGATCCATACCGCCGGATCTGTTGTGCCATCGTATGATTCGATGTTTACGGGTTTGAAACCCTCTGGAATTTTATGATCCATTACTTCATCCGTGAAGCATAGCGGGTGTGCGGCGCCTCTGTACTGGGCTATATCACGATGCAGCTCGAAAGAGCTATGTCTGTTGTGTTCGGCCCGGCCGGATTTGTTGTATCCGGAGTGAAGATCATCGTCACGTGCCGTAGGGCGCCTGCACGATCTGTAGATCGATCTTGTTTGTCTTGCCTTATCCTCCAGTACGTCTCGCAGGTCTGGTGCATTTTCCCGTGCCTTAGAGCGGCGTCGGGGCATGGCTTCGGTGGAGGGCCGAGAGGCCTCTCTGTCGCGGCCGCGAGGTGGCCGGTCTACCATGTCGTGCACTAGTGATGTAGGTGCTTCTCATCCTCGCTGACCGTAATCCGGCCAGGGCTCTCCTGATAAAGAGAGAGACTTGAGAGAATTCAGGATGTCGCTAAAAGGCGAGTGCTGAAAGATGTCCGCGGCAGTGAACTCCATTATCGGCGCCCAATAGGATTCGATTGGCAGGGGAGCGGGGGGTCGGAGTCCGGGGAGGAGTCCGGATCCTTGGAGTCACGGGTCATGCAGAGTGCGGGGCTGGCGTTCGGCTCGATCCCCTTTGAGATCGCAGCCCCCGAGGTGACGTCCAACCGCTCATCCTCGATTGGCGCAATAGGCACCGAGTTAGGGGTCGGAACCGGTGTGTGTGCGGCCTCCAGGACACTGTCCGGAGGCAGAGCTAGATCATGCCCCTCGAGATAGTGCGGCGCGCTTGGCCGTGGCTCAAACCCGTCGAAGATCAAGTCTCCGCGGATGTCAGCCGTGTAGTTTAAGCTTCCAAACCTGACTTGATGGCCAGGGGCATAGTTTTCGATCTGCTCCAGGTGGCCAAGCAAATTGGCCCGCAGTGCGAAGCCGCCGAAGACGAAGATCTGTCCGGGGAGAAAAGTCTCACCCTGGACCTCATCGTTGTTGATGATCAAGGGAGCCATCGGGCCTAAAGGCGATGACACAGAGGAACTCTCAACGAAAGCACCAATGTCGGTGTCAAAACCGGCGGATCTCGGGTAGGGGGTCCCGAACTGTGCGTCAAGGCCGGATGGTAACAGGAGACAAGGGACACGATGTTTTTACCCAGGTTCGGGCCCTCTCGATGGAGGTAATACCCTACTCCTGCTTGATTAATATTGATGATATGGGTAGTACAAGAGTAGATCTACCACGAGATCAAGGAGGCTAAACCCTAGAAGCTAGCCTATGGTATGATTGTTGTATATGGAGTTGATGTCCTACGGACTATAACCCTCCGGTTTATATAGACACCGGATAGGGTTAGGGTTACACAGAGTCGGTTACAATGGTAGGAGATCTTGAATATCCGCATCACCAAGCTTGCCTTCCACGCCAAGGAAAGTCCCATCCGGACACGGGACGAAGTCTTCAATCTTGTATCTTCATAGTCCTGGAGTCCGGCTGAAGGTATAGTCTGGCTACCCGAACACCCCCTAATCTAGGACTCCCTCAGTCACTATGCCAACAAATGCTTCAACCAGAGGCATCTTCCTCCTCCTCCTGTGAGATCTGCCAGTACCGCAGTGGTTAAGCATAACCCCAAGCACGCCAAGGTCAACTTGCTGAATGCAGCTCAGGCAGAGGACTCATCAGATGTCATCATGGGTAACTTTCCTGTTAACGATGTTCCTGCAAAAGTCCTTTTTGATACTGGTGCATCACATTGTTTCATGTCAAGATCATTTGTTTCCAAGCATGACTTCGTTTCACAAATGTTGGGTAAACCTATGGGAGTGGTTTCTCCGGCTAAGTCTATGAGGGCTACCTCGATGGTCCCGGATGTTTCTATCATGATGGGTGACTTCAAGTTTCTGGCTTCCCCAATGGTCCTTGGTAACTCAGATATTGATCTTATTCTCGGAATGGGCTGGCTTTCTAAGCACAAGGCTCAGCTTGATTGTGCTGCCAGGCAGATTCAATTGACTCATTTGTCTGAGGATGTAATTGTCTTTGCCGCTAATGACGATACCATTCGGCTATTTTCTCTCAATGAGAAGGGTGAATTGTATGCCATCTCTTAGATTCCAGTCATTTGCGAATATCAAGACGTCTTTCCAGAAGAGCTTCCAGGAATGCCTCCACACCGGCAAGTTGAATTTGTCATCGAACTTGAGCCTGGCACGGAACCTGTTTGCAAACATCCTTACAAGCTTGGACCTGAAGAGTTGAAAGAGCTGAAGAAGCAACTCGATAAACAAGAGCGTTTGGGTCTCATCCGAGCTAGTTCTTCTCCGTGGGGTTGTGGAGTTCTTTTTGTGAAGAAGAAGGATGGAACGGACCATCTTTGTGTTGACTACCATCCATTGAACAAGAAGACCATAAAGAACAAGTACCCACTTCCCAACATCAATGAGCTTTTCGAACAACTCAAAGGTGCTAAAGTTTTCTCCAAGCTTGATCTCCGTATGGGCTATCATCAGATTCGCATTCGGGAAGAAGATATCCCCAAGACAGCATTCAGAACAAGCTATGGTTCATATGAATACACTGTCATGTCTTTCAGCCTCGTCAATGCTCCTCCAACATTCTCTCGCATGATGAACTTCATCTTCAACCCCTACACAAATGAGTTCGTCTTGGTCTACCTCGATGACATTTTGGTCTTTTCTAAGAACAAGGAAGATCATGACAAGCACTTGCGTTTGGTGCTGGATAAGCTCAGAGAACATCAGTTCTATGCCAAGTTTTCAAAGTGCGAGTTTTGGCTCGATGAGGTTCTCTATCTTGGGCATATCATTTCTGCCAAGGGCATAGCAGTGAATCCTGAGAAGGTGTCTGCAATTGTGAATTGGGAATCACCTCAGAATGTGAAGCAACTCCGCAGCTTCCTTGGGCTTGCAAGCTATTGCAGAACGTTCGTTGAGAACTTTTCACAGATCGCGAAGCCTCTTTCCAACCTCTTGCAGAAGCATGTGAAGTACGTTTGGTCTCCTGATTGTGACATCGCTTTCAACACCCTGAAAGAGAAGTTAGTCACTGCTCCAGTTCTGACTACTCCTGATGAATCCAAACCGTTCGAGGTCTTCTGTGATGCTTCCCTTCAAGGTCTTGGCGCAGTGTTGATGCAAGAGAAGAAAGTTGTGGCTTATACCTTTCACCAGTTGAAGCCCAACGAAAAGAACTACCCCACTCATGACCTCGAGTTGGCGGCAGTTGTGCATGCTCTTTTAACTTGGAGACATCTCTTATTGGGAAGAAAAGTGGACATCTTCACTGACCACAAGAGTCTCAAGTACATCTTCACTCATCCTAATCTCAACCTCAGGCAGACTCGTTGGGTCAAAATGATTCCAGAGTATAATCCGAGTATCGAATATACTCCAGGCAAGGCCAATGTAATTGCTGACGCATTGAGCAGGAAGGCTTACTGCAACAGTCTGATTCTCAAGCCTTACCAACCCGAGCTTTGTGCACCTTTCCGCAAACTTAATCTGCAAGTTGTTCCTCAAGGTTTCCTCGCCAACCTCCAAGTCTCTCCTACTTTGGAAGATCAGATTCGCGAGACTCAACTTCTTGATGCTATGGTGAAGAAGGTGAAGATTGGGATTGCCAAGAGTCAACCCAAGTACAAGTGCTATCGTGTTGATGACAAGGATACTCTATTCTTCGAGGATCGCATTGTTGTGCCTAAAGGTGACCTTCGCAAAGTCATTATGAACGAGGCTCACAATTCACTCCTCTCTATCCACCCTGGAAGTACAAAGATGTACCATGACCTCAAGCAGTCGTATTGGTGGACTCAAATGAAGCATGAGATTGCTCAGTTCGTGAACGAATGTGATGTCTGCAAAAGAGTGAAAGCAGAACACCAACGACCAGCTGGTCTCCTCCAACCTCTTGTCATTCCAGAATGGAAGTTTGACCATATTGAGATGGACTTCATGACTGGGTTTCCAAAGTCCAAGCGTGGCAATGATGCTATCTTTGTTGTCATCGACAAACTCACTAAAGTGGCTCATTTCCTTCCTATCAAAGAATCCATCACAGCAGCTCAATTGGCAGAGCTATATACCTCTCGGATTGTCTCTCTACACGGCATTATGTAGTTGATATCGTCAGATCATGGCAGCATCTTCACCTCCAAGTTTTGGGATTCTTTTCAGAAGGCCATGGGCACCAACATTCACTTCAACACAGCTTTTCATCCTCAAACTAGTGGCCAAGTCGAGCGAGTAAATCAAATTCTTGAAGATATGCTCAGGGCTTGCATCATCTCTTTTGGTATGAAGTGGGAAGATTGTCTTCCATATGCCGAGTTCTCCTACAACAACAGCTTTCAAGTGAGTTCGGGCAAGGCCCCATTCGAAATTCTCTATGGCAGGAAGTGTCGTACCCCTCTTAACTGGTCAGAGACTGGTGAACGTCAACTTCTTGGTAATGACTTGATCACAGAGGCAGAAGATATGTGCAAAGTCATTCACGAGAATCTCAAAGCCGCGCAATCATGCCAGAAGAGTTACTATGATAGTAAGCATCGTGACTTGGCTTTCGAGATCGGAGACCATGTCTACCTCCGTGTCTCTCCAATGAAAGGTACTCATCACTTCGGTATCAAAGGGAAGCTTGCCCCTAGATACGTGGGTCCTTTCAAGATCGTCAGCAAGAGAGGCGATCTCGCCTATCAACTTGAGCTTCCCTCCAACTTTGAAAACGTGCACGACGTGTTTCACGTGTCTCAACTCCGCAAGTGCTTCAAGACTCCTGACCGCACCGTCAACTTCGAAGACATTGATCTCCAAGAAGACCTGTCTTATCATGAGCACCCCGTTGCTATCCTTGAAGAAACTGAGCGCAAGACTCGCAATAAGTCTATCAAATTCCTCAAAGTCAAGTGGTCACATCATTCCGACCGTGAAGCCACCTGGGAACGCGAGGATCACCTTCGTTCTGAGTACCCAGAGTTTTTCCAGTCCTAGATCTCGGGATGAGATCCTTTCGTAGTGGTGGAGTGTTGTAACACCCCGGATGTAATTTACCTTATTTGTACTCCAACTCTTGCCATTTCCGGCACTAAGTTATTTTATTTCATCATTGTCGGGTTTTTGCCTTCGTGTGTTTTTTCTTTGTCTTGCATCTCATATCATGTCATCATGTGCATTGCATTTGCATACGTGTTCGTCTCATGCATCCGAGCATTTTCCCTGTTGTTCGTTTTGCATTCCGGCGCTCCTATCTCCTCCGATGGTCCTTTCTACCTCCTTTCGTGTGTGTGTGTGTTAAACGTTTTCGTATTGGACCGAGACTTGTCATGCGGCCTTGGTTTACTACCGGTAGACCGCCTGTCAAGTTTCGTGTCAATTGGACTTCGTTTGATACTCCAACGATTAACCGAGGGACCGAAAAGGCCTCGCGTGTGTTGCAGCTCAACACCCTTCCAAATTGGCCCAAAACCCACCTAAACCTCTTCTATCATCTAGAGCGTTCAATCACGATCCCGTGGCCGCAAACCGCACCTCATTTGGAGCTCCCTAGCTCCCTCTATCTCTATAAATAGGCCCCTCGTTTTCCTTTTCGGGTCTTTTTCCCCGAAACCCTAGTCTCCTTCCTCTCCAGCCGCCAGACATGTCCGAAGTCTAGCCGGACGCGTCCGTGCACCACCTCGAACCAATCAGGCGCTGACACGTCAGCCGCCCGGCGCCCCACATCGCCGCGATCCACGCCGGCCCTTGAGGCCCGCCGTGGGCCCTCCTCGGCCCATCCGCCGCGCCGCCCCTTCTCCTCCCCGAGCCCGCGAGCCACCAGCCACCTCGACGCCGGCGCCCGCCGCTCCGCCGCCGCCTCGACCC
>NC_041388.1:511220478-511238252 GCF_002162155.2 Triticum dicoccoides
TCGACCCGGTCCGGCCGCCCTGCGCCGCATTGACCTCGCCGCCGTCCTCCTCCGCAGGCGCCGCACCGCCCGGCCCCCGCAGCGCCAGATCCGGCCCCCTCTCCTTCCTCCTCCTCGGAACGACAAGTCCGGCGACTCTCCGGCGAACTTCGAACTCCGTGCCTGCTACAGTGCTCGAGATCCAGATCCAGATCCATTTTGCCTCGGTTGACTTTTTCCTCTCATAACCCTAGATTTTTTGCAATCTTTGACATGTCATAACTCTGCATTCGTAGCTATGATTCGTGCGTGTAGCATATCAAAATGTTCGTCTCGACGAGTACATCATTTCATCTCATTGCATCATTTTCATTTCAGCTCATCTTGATGCCCGAAATGCTATTGGAAGAGGACTATGTGATGAATATGTCACATCTGTTTCAGCAAATGGGCTTTTGTCATTTTTGCCATGATTATTGTGTGCATGCTATGATCCTGAGCTCTACATGTGTTTTGTTAAATGACATGCCATATTTACAGGGGTGTATGCCATGTATTTTTTGTGATATTTTTGGTGACTAGCACAAGCATGCAAAGTAGCTTACTCAATGATGCTGATTTCAGAGACTTAGAATTTCACTAAGTCCTTGTCCTGTTTTTGTTTTTATGCCATATGTTCATGTTGTTTCCTAGTGATCCGTGCCTCTTTTGAGGATGATAAGTAAGGATGTTTTGTTAATATTGTGGTGCTCTATCCATCCATGTATTTGTTTGCATTTATGGAGCACCCTAGCTGGAGTCAATCGAGATCTACTTTTGCTATAAAATGTTCCTGGCAGATTGTTAACATGTTTAGCGATTGTGCCGAGGTTGTTGCTATTGATCCGTGCATGCTATGTTATTGTTCTTGCCATGTCTAGCTCCTATGCCATGTCTTCTTGATGGATGTATTCTTAGTTTGTCATGCAATGCCTCTTAGTGAGTGCATCGAGCTCGTAAACATGCCTACTTGTTAATCTGTTTTGCATGCTCCAGTTTTTCACTAAGTCTGAATCTGTTTATGTTTTTGCTATGTTCACATGCTTGCAATTGTATCCTTTGATCCCTTTTGGCTCATGGTCACTAAGGGACTTTTGTTATATGCTTTGAGTAGCTTCATGCCATGCCTTGATTTGCCATGATATGTTCCTGTAGCATGTAGTTATCATGCTCTAAAGTTGGCTTCCTGATGATAAATTCCTGATATGTTGTTAATTTCACTAAGTCTGAAACCAGTAATCTTTTGCTCTTTTTCCATGCTTGTTTGAACCTGTTAATGAGTGAATTAGCCGTAGCTCAGCGTTCATCTTTTGTCAAGCATCATGAGTGGATCCCTGCCATGTATTGTGTTGCTATGTTTGAGTGTTGTAGCATATTTAACATGATGCATTTAGTTGGTCACTTGCTGATTATCGCAGACCGGTGCCATATTTGTTTTGCTTGCCATTTCCAAACCGTGCATCCAATTTCGGTGATCTTTATATCGATTTCAACCGAAATCAACTCACCTTTCCAGTGGCACTCTTGGATTTCCAAGTTGAGGCCAGGTTCATCCATTCCTTTCCAAATCATGCATATGCATTACATACCACATCCGGCATATCATACCATGTTCGCATCATGTTGCTTGAGCATTGCACGTGGTTGATTGTGTTCCTTTTGCTTGTTGTTCTTGTTTGGGTAGAGCCGGGAGACGAGTACGTGAACGAGGAGCTCGTTGAGTACGCTTTCAAGGATCAAGGCAACTCTGAGAACTTTGCAAGCAAGATGACCATACCCTCGAAATCACTTCTATCTTTGCTTGCTAGATGCTCGCTCTTTTGCTATGTCTATGCTATGATACCTACCACTTACTTATGATGCCTCCCATATTGTCATGTCAAACCTCTAACCCACCATGTCCTAGCAAACCATTGTTTGGCTATGTTACCGCTTTGCTCAGCCCCTCTTATAGCGTTGCTAGTTGCAGGTGAAGATTGGAGATCGTTCCTTGTTAGAACTTGTTTATTGTTGGGATATCACAATATTATCTTGTTTATCTTAATGCACCTATATACTTGGTAAAGGGTGGAAGGCTCAGCCTTATGCCTAGTGTTTTGTTCCACTCTTGTCGCCCTAGTTTCCGTCATATCGGTGTTATGTTCCCGGATTTTGTGTTCCTTACGCGGTTGGGTTATAATGGGAACCCCTTGATAGTTCGCCTTGAATAAAACTCCTCCAGCATGGACCAACATTGGTTTTAACATTCGCCACCTAGCCTTTTCTTTTCCCTTGGGTTTCCGGAGCCCAAGGGTCATCTTTATTAAACCCGTGGGCCAGTGCTCCTCTGAGTGTTGGTCCAACCCAGAGCACCGTGCAGGGCCGTCCCTTGGCAACTTGGGTTACGTTGGCTTCTGTACGCTTAGCTTATCCGGTGTGCCCTGAGAACGAGATATGTGCAGCTCCTATCGGGATTTGTCGGCACAGGGGTGGTCTTGCTGGACTTGTTTTACCATTGTCGAGGATGTCTTGTAACCTGGATGCCGAGTCTGATCGGATTGTCTTGGGAGAAGGAATATCCTTCATTGACCGTGAGAGCTTGTGATGGGCTAAGTTGGGACTCCCCTGCAGGGATTTGAACTTTCGAAAGCCTTGCCCACGGTTATGGGCAGATGGGAATTTGTTAATGTCCGGTTGTAGATAACCTGAAACTTAACTTAATTAAAATGCATCAACCGCGTGTGTAACCGTGATGGTCTCTTCTCGGCGGAGTCCGGGAAGTGAACATGGTGTTGGAGTAATGCTTGACGTAGGTTGTTCTAGGATCACTTCTTGATCATAGTTGTTCGACCGTGCTTTTGCCTTCTCTTCTCGCTCTCTTTTGCATATGTTAGCCACCATATATGCTAGTCGCTTGCTGCAGCTCCACATCATACCTTTGCCTTACCCATAAGCTTAAATAGTCTTGATCGCGAGGGTGTGAGATTGCTGAGTCCCCGTGACTCACAGATTTCCTTCCAAACCAGATGCAGGGACCGATGATACCGCTCCAGGTGATGCGATTGAGCTCAAGTGGGAGTTCGATGCAGACTATCGTCCTTACTATGTGTCTTTCTCAGATGATCAGTAGTGGTGCCCAGTTGGGGCGATCGGGGACTTTGTCGCATTTGGGGGTTGATCTTTATTTTGGTTCCGTAGTCGGACCCTGAGTGTATTGGATGATTGTAATGACTTATTTATGTATTTATGTGACGTGGCGAGTGTAAGCCAACTATGTACATTTTCCCTTTATTTATTTACATGGGTTGTTGTGAAGATTACCTCACTTGCGACATTGCTTTCAATGCGGTTATGCCTCTAAGTCGTGCTTTGACACATAGCAGATATAGCCGCATCGAGGGCGTTACTGTTGGAAATATGCCCTAGAGGCAATAATAAAAGCATTATTATTATATTTCCTTGTTCATGATAATTGTCTTTATTCATGCTATAATTGTGTTATCCGGAAATCGTAATACATGTGTGAATAACAGACACCAACATGTCCCTAGTAAGCCTCTAGTTGACTAGCTCGTTGATCAATAGATAGTCATGGTTTCCTGACTATGGACATTGGATGTCATTGATAACGAGATCACATCATTAGGAGAATGATGTGATGGACAAGACCCAATCCTAAACATAGCACAAGATCGTATAGTTCGTTTGCTAGAGTTTTCCAATGTCAAGTATCTTTTCCTTAGACCATGAGATCGTGTAACTCCCGGATACCATAGGAGTGCTTTGGGTATACCAAACGTCACAACGTAACTGGGTGACTATAAAGGTAGACTACGGGTATCTCCGAAAGTGTCTGTTGGGTTGACATAGATCAAGACTGGGATTTGTCACTCCGTATGACGGAGAGGTATCACTGGGCCCACTCGGTAATGCATCATCATAATGAGCTCAAAGTGACCAAGTGTCTGGTCACAGGATCATGCATTACGGTACGAGTAAAGTGACTTGTCGGTAACGAGATTGAACGAGGTATTGGGATACCGGCGATCGAATCTCGGGGAAGTAACATATCGATTGACAAAGGGAATTGCATACGGGGTTGATTGAATCCTCGACATCGTGGTTCATCCGATGAGATCATCGTGGAGCATGTGGGAGCCAACATGGGTATCCAGATCCCGCTGTTGGTTATTGGCCGGAGAGTTGTCTCGGTCATGTCTGCTTGTCTCCCGAACCCCTAGGGTCTACACACTTAAGGTTCGGTGACGCTAGGGTTGTGAAGATATGTATATGCAGTAACCTGAATATTGTTCGGAGTCCCGGATGAGATCCCGGACGTCACGAGGAGTTCCGGAATGGTCCGGAGGTAAAGAATTATATATAGGAAGTGCTGTTTCGGCCATCCGGACAAGTTTCGGGGTCACCGGTATTGTACCGGGACCACCGGAAGGGTCCCGGGGGTCCACCGGGTGGGGCCACCTATCCCGAGGGGCCCCATGGGCTGAAGTGGGAGGAAACCCAGCCCATAGTGGGCTGGGGCGCCACCCCCCTAGGGCCCATGCGGCTAGGGTTGAGGGGAAACCCTAGAGGGGGCGCCCCCTTGCCTTGGGGGGCAAGCCCCCCACCCTAGGCCGCCGCCCCCCTAGTAGATGCCATCTACTAGGGCCGGCGCCCCCCCCTTGGCACCCCTATATATAGTGAGGGAGAGGAGGGACTTCATACCTGAGCTTTGGCGCCTCCCTCTCTCCCCGTTACGTCTCTCTCTCGTAGTATAGGCGAAGCCCTGCTACTGTGACGCCCTGCATCCATCACCACGCCGTCGTGCTGCTGGATCTTCATCAACCTCTCCTTTCCCCTTGCTGGATCAAGAAGAAGGAGATGTTTCCCGTCCCATACGTGTGTTGAACGCGGAGGTGCCGTACATCCGGCGCTTGGTCATCGGTGATTTGGATCACGTCGTGTACGACTACATCATCACCGTTCTTTGAACGCTTCCGCACGCGATCTACAAAGGTATGTAGATGCATCTGATGACTCGTTGCTAGATGAACTCCTAGATAGATCTTGGTGAAACGAGTAGGAAATTTTTTGTTTTCTGCAACGTTCCCCAACAGTGGCATCATGAGCTAGGTCTATGCGTAGTTCTTCTTGCGCGAGTAGAACACAATATGTTGTGGGCATAGATTTGTCAACTTTCTTGCCGCTACTAGTCTTTTCTTGCTTCAACGGCATTGTGGGATGAAGCGGCCCGGACCAACCTTACACGTACGCTTACGTGAGACCGGTTCCACCGACTAACATGCACTAGTTGCATAAGGTGGCTGGCGGGTGTCTGTCTCTCCCACTTTAGTTGGAGCGGATTCGATGAACAGGGTCCTTATGAAGGGTAAATAGAAGTTGACAAATCACGTTGTGGCTTTAACGTAGGTAAGAAGACGTTCTTGCTAGAACCCTAATTCAGCCACGTAAAACTTGCAACAACAATTAGAGGACGTCTAACTTGTTTCTGCAGCAAGTGGTTTGTGATATGATATGGCCAAAGT
Source organism: Triticum dicoccoides (assembly GCF_002162155.2). Taxonomy (NCBI): domain Eukaryota; kingdom Viridiplantae; phylum Streptophyta; class Magnoliopsida; order Poales; family Poaceae; genus Triticum; species Triticum dicoccoides. The sequence goes on from NC_041388.1 coordinate 511,226,019, forward strand.
TGTGATGAATGATGAATGATCTATATGTGATGTATGAGATGTTCATGCTATTGTAATAGGAATCACGACTTGCATGTCGATGAGTATGACAACCGGCAGGAGCCATAGGAGTTGTCCTTATTCTTTTATATGACCTGCGTGTCATTGAGAAACGCCATGTAAATTGCTTTACTTTATTGCTAAACGCGTTAGCCATAGTAGTAGAAGTAATAGTTGGCGAGCAACTTCATGGAGACACGATGATGGAGATCATGATGATGGAGATCATGGTGTCAAGCCGGTGACAAGATGATCATGGAGCACCAAGATGGAGATCAAAGGAGCTATGTGATATTGGCCATATCATGTCACGTTTATTATTTGATTGCATGTGATGTTTATCATGTTTTTTGCATCTTGTTTACTTAGAACGACGGTAGTAAATAAGATGATCCCTCATAACAATTTCAAGAAGTGTTCCCCCCTAACTGTGCACCGTTGCTAAAGTTCGTCGTTTCGAAGCACGCCGTGATGATCGGGTGTGATAGATCCTTACGTTCACATACAACGGGTGTAAGACAGTTTTACACATGCAAAACACTTAGGGTTAACTTGACGAGCCTAGCATGTACAGACATGGCCTCGGAACACAGAAGACCGAAAGGTCAAGCATGAGTCGTATAGAAGATACGATCAACATGAAGATGTTCACCGACATTGACTAGTCTGTCTCACGTGATGATCGGACACGGTCTAGTTAACTCGGATCATGTAATACTTAGATGACTAGAGGGATGTCTAATCTAAGTGGGAGTTCATTAATAATTTGATTAGATGAACTTAATTATCATGAACTTAGTCTAAAATCTTTGCAATATGTCTTGTAGATCAAATGGCCAACGTAGTCCTCAACTTCAACGCGTTCCTAGAGAAAACCAAGCTGAAAGATGATGGCAGCAACTATACGGACTGGGTCCGGAACCTGAGGATCATCCTCATAGCTGCCAAGAAAGATTATGTCCTACAAGCACCACTAGGTTATCCTCCCGTCCCACAGAACCAAGACATTATGAACGCTTGGCAGACACGTGTTGACGACTACTCCCTCGTTCAGTGCGGCATGCTTTACAGCTTAGAGCCGGGGCTCCAAAAGCGTTTTGAGAGACATGGAGCATATGAGATGTTCGAAGAGCTGAAAATGGTTTTTCAAGCTCATGCCCGGATCGAGAGATATGAAGTCTCCGATAAGTTCTTCAGCTGTAAGATGGAGGGAAATAGTTCTGTCAGTGAGCACATACTCACAATGTCTAGGTTACATAACCGCTTGTCTCAGCTGGGAGTTAATCTCCCGGATGATGCGGTCATTGAAAGAATCCTCCAGTCGCTTCCACCAAGCTACAAGAGCTTTGTGATGAACTTCAACATGCAGGGGATGCAAAAGACCATTCCTGAGTTGTTCTCAATGCTGAAATCAGCGGAGGTAGAAGTCAAGAAGGAGCATCAAGTGTTGATGGTCAATAAAACCACTAAGTTCAAGAAGGGAAAGGGTAAAAAGAACATCAAGAAAGATGGCAAGGAGGTTGCCGCGCCCGGCAAGCAAGCTGCCGGGAAGAAGTCAAAGAATGGACCCAAGCCTGAGACATAGTGCTTTTATTGCAAAGGGAAGGGTCACTGGAAGCGGAACTGCCCCAAATACTTAGCGGACAAGAAGGCCAGCAACGCCAAAGGTATATTTGATATATACGTAATTGATGTGTACCTCACCAGTACTCGTAGTAACTCCTGGGTATTTGATACCGGTGCCGTTGCTCATATTTGTAACTCACAGCAGGAGCTGCGGAATAAACGGAGACTGGCAAAGGACGAGGTGACGATGCGCGTCGGGAATGGTTCCAAGGTCGATGTGATCGCCGTCGGCACGCTACCTCTACATTTACCTACGTGATTAGTTTTAAACCTCAATAATTGTTATTTAGTGCCAGCTTTGAGCATGAACATTGTATCGGGATCTCGTTTAATTCGAGATGGCTACTCATTTAAATCTGAGAATAATGGTTGTTCCATTTATATGAGAGATATGTTTTATGGTCATGCTCCTATGGTAAATGGTTTATTCTTAATGAATCTCGAGCGTATTGCTACACATATTCATAGTGTGAGTACCAAGAGATGTAAAATTGATAATGATAGTCCCACATATTTGTGGCACTGCCGCCTTGGTCACATAGGTGTCAAACGCATGAAGAAGCTCCATGCTGATGGACTTTTAGAGTCTCTTGATTATGAATCATTTGACACGTGCGAACCATGCCTCATGGGTAAAATGACCAAGACTCCGTTCTCAGGAACAATGGAGCGAGCAACCAACTTATTGGAAATCATACATACTGATGTGTGCGGTCCAATGAGTGTTGAGGCTCGCGGTGGCTATCGTTATGTTCTCACGCTCACTGATGATTTAAGTAGATATGGGTATATATACTTAATGAAACACAAGTCTGAAACCTTTGAAAAGTTCAAAGAATTTCAGAGTGAGGTTGAGAATCAACGTGACAGGAAAATCAAGTTTCTACGATCAGATCGTGGAGGAGAATACTTGAGTCACGAGTTTGGCACACACTTAAGAAAATGTGGAATAGTTTCACAACTGACGCCGCCTGGAACACCTCAGCGTAATGGTGTGTCCGAACGTCGTAATCGCACTCTATTAGATATGCTGCGATCTATGATGTCTCTTACCGATTTACCGCTATCGTTTTGGGGCTATGCTTTAGAGACTGCCGTATTCACTTTAAATAGGGCTCCGTCGAAATCCATTGAGACGACACCGTATGAATTATGGTTTGGTAAGAAACCTAAGCTGTCGTTTCTAAAAGTTTGGGGATGCGATGCTTATGTCAAGAAACTTCAACCTGAAAAGCTCGAACCCAAGTCGGAAAAATGCGTCTTCATAGGATACCCAAAAGAAACTATTGGGTACACCTTCTACCTCAGATTCGAAGGAAAGATCTTTGTTGCCAAGAATGGGTCCTTTCTAGAGAAAGAGTTTCTCTCGAAAGAAGTAAGTGGGAGGAAAGTAGAGCTTGATGAAGTATTACCTCTTGAACCGGAAAATGGCGCAACTCAAGAAAATGTTCCTGAGGTGCCTGCACCGACTAGAGAGGAAGTTAATGATAATGATCAAGATACTTCTGATCAAGCTCCTACTGAAATTCGAAGGTCCACAAGGACACGTTCCGCACCAGAGTTGTACGTCAACCCTGTCTTGGAAATCATGTTGTTAGACAACGGTGAACCTTCGAACTATAAAGAAGCGATGGCGGGCCCGGATTCCGACAAATGGCTAGAAGCCATGAAATCCGAGATAGGATCCATGTATGAAAATGAAGTATGGACTTTGACTGACTTGCCCGTTGAACGGCGAGCCATAGAAAATAAATGGATCTTTAAGAAGAAGACAGACGCGGATGGTAATGTGACCATCTATAAAGCTCGACTTGTCACTAAGGGTTATCGACAAGTTCAAGGGGTTGACTACGATGAGACTTTCTCACCGGTAGCGAAGCTGAAGTCCGTCCGAATCATGTTAGCAATTGCCGCATTTTATGATTATGAAATTTGGCAAATGGACGTCAAAACGGCATTCCTTAATGGTTTCCTTAAGGAAGGATTGTATATGATGCAGCCAGAAGGTTTTGTCGATCCTAAGAATGCTGACAAGGTGTGCAAGCTCCAACGCTCGATTTATGGGCTGGTGCAAGCATCTTGGAGTTGGAACATTCGCTTTGATGAGATGATCAAAGCGTTTTGGGTTTACGCAGACTTATGGAGAAGCCTGTGTTTACAAGAAAGTGAGTGGGAGCTCTGTAGCATTTCTCATATTATATGTAGATGACATACTGTTGATGGGAAATGATATAGAACTCTTGGACAGCATCAAGGCCTACTTGAATAAGAGTTTTTTAATGAAGGACCTTGGAGAAGCTGCTTATATATTAGGCATCAAAATCTATAGGGATAGATCGAGACGCCTCATAGGTCTTTCACAAAGCACATACCTTGATAAGATATTGAAGAAGTTCAATATGCAGTCTAAGAAGGGGTTCTTGCCTGTGTTACAAGGTATGAAATTGAGCTCAGCTCAATGTCCGACCACGGCAGAAGATATAGAAGAGATGAGTGTCATCCCCTATGCATCAGCCATAGGTTCTATTATGTATGCCATGCTGTGTACCAGACCTGATGTAAACCTTGCCGTAAGTTTGGTAGGAAGGTACCAAAGTAATCCCGGCAAGGAACACTGGACAGCGGTCAAGAATATCCTGAAGTACCTGAAAAGGACTAAGGAAATGTTTCTCATTTATGGAGGTGACGAAGAGCTCGTCGTAAAGGGTTACGTCGATGCTAGCTTCGACACAGATCTGGATGACTCTAAGTCACAAACCGGATACGTGTATATTTTGAATGGTGGGGCAGTAAGCTGGTGCAGTTGCAAGCAAAGCGTCGTGGCGGGATCTACATGTGAAGCAGAATACATGGCAGCCTCGGAGGCAGCACATGAAGCAATATGGGTGAAGGAGTTCATCACCGACCTAGGAGTCATACCCAATGCGTCGGGGCCGATCAAGCTCTTCTGTGACAACACTGGAGCTATTGCTCTTGCCAAGGAGCCCAGGTTTCACAAGAAGACAAGGCACATCAAGCGTCGCTTCAACTCCATACGTGAAAATGTTCAAGATGGAGACATAGAGATTTGTAAAGTACATACGGACCTGAATGTGGCAGATCCGTTGACTAAACCTCTCCCTAGGGCAAAACATGATCAACACCAGAATTCCATGGGTGTTCGATTCATCACAATGTAACTAGATTATTGACTCTAGTGCAAGTGGGAGACTGTTGGAAATATGCCCTAGAGGCAATAATAAAAGCATTATTATTATATTTCCTTGTTCATGATAATTGTCTTTATTCATGCTATAATTGTGTTATCCGGAAATTGTAATACATGTGTGAATAACAGACACCAACATGTCCCTAGTAAGCCTCTAGTTGACTAGCTCGTTGATCAATAGATAGTCATGGTTTCCTGACTATGGACATTGGATGTCATTGATAACGAGATCACATCATTAGGAGAATGATGTGATGGACAAGACCCAATCCTAAACATAGCACAAGATCGTATAGTTCGTTTGCTAGAGTTTTCCAATGTCAAGTATCTTTTCCTTAGACCATGAGATCGTGTAACTCCTGGATACCGTAGGAGTGCTTTAGGTATACCAAACGTCACAACGTAACTGGGTGACTATAAAGGTAGACTACGGGTATCTCCGAAAGTGTCTGTTGGGTTGACATAGATCAAGACTGGGATTTGTCACTCCGTATGACGGAGAGGTATCACTGGGCCCACTCGGTAATGCATCATCATAATGAGCTCAAAGTGATCAAGTGTCTGGTCACGGGATCATGCATTACGGTACGAGTAAAGTGACTTGCCGGTAACGAGATTGAACGAGGTATTGGGATACCGGCGATCGAATCTCGGGCAAGTAACATATCGATTGACAAAGGCAATTGCATACGGGGTTGATTGAATCCTCGACATCGTGGTTCATCCGATGAGATCATCGTGGAGCATGTGGGAGCCAACATGGGTATCCAGATCCCGCTGTTGGTTATTGGCCGGAGAGTTGTCTCGGTCATGTCTGCTTGTCTCCCGAACCCGTAGGGTCTACACACTTAAGGTTCGGTGATGCTAGGGTTGTGAAGATATGTATATGCAGTAACCCGAATATTGTTCGGAGTCCCGGATGAGATCCCGAACGTCACGAGGAGTTCCGGAATGGTCCGGAGGTAAAGAATTATATATAGGAAGTGCTGTTTCGGCCATCGGGACAAGTTTCGGGGTCACCAGTATTGTACCGGGACCACCGGAAGGGTCCCGGGGGTCCACCGGGTGGGGCCACCTATCCCGGGGGGCCCCATGGGCTGAAGTGGGAGGGAACCCAGCCCATAGTGGGCTGGGGCGCCACCCCCCTAGGGCCCATGCGGCTAGGGTTGAGGGGAAACCCTAGAGGGGGCGCCCCCTTGCCTTGGGGGGCAAGCCCCCCACCCTAGGCCGTCGCCCCCCTAGTAGATGCCATCTACTAGGGCCGGCGCCCCCCCCCCCTTGGCACCCCTATATATAGTGAGGGAGAGGAGGGACTTCATACCTGAGCTTTGGCGCCTCCCTCTCTCCCCGTTACGTCTCTCTCTCGTAGTATAGGCGAAGCCCTGCTACTGTGACGCCCTGCATCCATCACCACGCTGTCGTGCTGCTGGATCTTCATCAACCTCTCCTTTCCCCTTGCTGGATCAAGAAGGAGGAGACGTTTCCCGTCCCGTACGTGTGTTGAACGCGGAGGTGTCGTACGTTCGGCGCTTGGTCATCGGTGATTTGGATCACGTCGTGTACGACTACATCATCATCATTCTTTGAACGCTTCCGCACGCGATCTACAAAGGTATGTAGATGCATCTGATGACTCGTTGCTAGATGAACTCCTAGATAGATCTTGGTGAAACGAGTAGGAAAATTTTTGTTTTCTGCAACGTTCCCCAACAGTTACATGATGGTGGGAGCGGAACGTCGGCAGGGCTTCGCCAAGCACTACGCGGAACGTGGAGGACGAGTAACGGGAGGGAGACGGGGAATGTGTGGAAGGGTGTGGCTTCCCTCCTGTGCCTCCACCTTATATAGGGTGAGGGGGAGGGGGCGGCGACCCTAGCCCGTCCGCCAAGGGAGGGGGTGGCTTGCCCACCAAGTCAGGTGGGGCACCTCCCACCCCTAGGGCTTGCCCCCCTTGGTGCATGGGCCTGGTGGGGGCTAGTGTGCCTGGCCCATACGGGCCAAGGCACCCCCTATAGCCTATGTGCCCCTCGGGGCAGGTGGACCCCCAAAACCCTTCAGTGCCTAAGGTACACTATCGGCATGCCCCCAAACTATTCTGATGCTCAAAATATAACTCCACATATATGGATCTTTACCTCTGGACCATTGACGATCTCCTCATGATGTCCCAGATCCCATCTGGGACTCCAAACAACCTTCGGACTTCACAATACTAATATCTCAATACTACCCTAGCGCTACCGAACGTTAAGTGTGTGACCCTACGGGTCCGGGAACATGAAGACATGATCAAGACTCCTCTTTGATCAATAATCAATAGCTGGACCTGAATGCACATATTGATTCTCACATATTCGATGAAGATCTTTATCGATTGAACCACGATGTCGAGGATTCAGTTAATCCCATATATAATTCCCTTTGTCCGGCGATATGTTGCTTGCCCGAGATTCGATCGTCGGTACCTCCATACCTAGTTTAGTATAGTTACCGTCAAGTCTCTTTACTCGTTCCATAATACAAGATCCCCGTGACTAAACTTATTAGTGACATGAAGCTTCTTGTGATGTTGTATTACCATGAGGGCCCAAAGATATCTCTTTGTCACACGGAGCGACAAATCCCAGTCTTGATCTATGCAACCCAACAAACACTTTCCCAAATACCTGTAGAGCACCTTTATGATCACTCAGTTACGAAGTGACGTTTGATAACCCACAAAGCATTCTCGGCATTCTGGAGTAGTATGATCTTGTGGTCTAAGGAACAGACACTCAACATGATGAAAGTTGTAGCAAATAAGCTAAGTGATACGGTCAGATGCTAAGCTTACAGTTGGGTCTGTCCATCATATAATTCTCCTAATGATGTGATCCCGTTAGCAAATGACAACTCATGTCTATGGTTAGCAAATTTTAAACATATTTGATCAACGAACTAGTTTAGTAGAGGCCCACTAGGGACGTGGTGTTGTCTATGCATCCACACATGTATTTAGATTTTTGGTCAGTACAATTCTAGCATGGATAATAAACATTTAGCATGAACGGGAAATATGATGATAACATATTTATTATTGCCTCCAAGGCAGTCTCTCACTTGCAATAGAGTCAATAATCTAGTTTACATAGTTAGGAATCTAACACCCACGGAGTTCTGGTGTCGATCATGTTTTGCCCGTGGAAGAGGTTTAGTCAACGAGTCTGCCACATTAAGATTGGTATGTACTTTGCAAAGTTCTATGTCTCCATCCTTAATGTAATTATGAATGGAATTGAAGTGACGTTTGATGTGCTTTGTCTTCTTGTGAAACCTTGGCTTCTTGGCAATAGCAATGGTGCCAATGTTGTCACAATAGAGAGTCATATGATCTGATGCACTAGGTACCACTCCTAGATTGGACATGAACTCCTTCATCTAAATTCCTTCATCTAGACTCCTTCCTCCGTTGCTTTTGAAGCAACTATATATTCCTCTTCACATGTTGATCCCGTTACGACGCTCTATTTGGACATCTCCAAATGACTGCTCCAACATTCAGAATAAATACGTGACAGGTTTGAGACTTTGAGTCATTCGAATCGGTGTCGGAGCTTGCATCGTTGTAACCCTTTACTGCGAGCTCTTCGTCACCTCCATAAACAAGAAACATTTCCTTAGTCCTCTTTATGTACTTAAGAATATTTTTGACTGATGTTCGGTGATCTACTCCAGGATCACTCTGGTACCTACGTGCAGACTTACGGTAAGGCACACATCAGGTCTGGTAACAGCATGTCATACATTATAAAGCCTAAGGCTGAGGCATAGGGAACGCCATCAAGCTGAATGTGTGCGGAATGCGGAGGTGCTGTACATTCGATGCTTGATCGGAATGCTTCCGCTTAGTGATCTACAAGGGTATGTAGATGTTCTCCCCCTCTCGTAGCTATGCATCTCCATGGATAGTGCGTAGAAAGTTTTTGTTTTCCATGCAATGTTTTCCATCAATAACAACAATTAAAACATATTCCTAGGCATGCTATAGACATGGGGAAACTAAAATTTATGCCACTTTGCATGATTTACACTACAACGGACATTCACATATGCACTTGTTCCGAATAAACTTATCACAAATCAAATCCTACTTGATGGAAAGTAATAATCTTCAACCCCTACACACGATAATACTTCACAATAACTAGTATAGACGTGTATCATACTTCTATGAAATGCACGAAATTATCAACAAGATATCATAGAAACATATATATTAATATCTATTGTTTTAATTAACAAGAATGACTAAGAAGATCTATACGAAAAATCGATTGGCCGAACAAGTAATTTAACCCCACGACGGAGTTTCTACAGCCATAAAGAACATTTCATATGTTGAAAGCAACATCTTAATGGACAGAAAATAGAGAGGCAAATCGATGCCATCGGACGGCCGCTGATTTTGGATGCACATAAACAACTAGAGAAATAGGCCGAACTATGATGTCGGTTGAACACGGTTGTGTGCATGCGCTAAAGGATTTGGACAGAAACTCACCGAGGGCGCGGAATTGATGCAATAAACTTGACGAACAGTGTGGACGAACATGTAAAATTGTTCGCGTGTGGTCGACGGAACAATTTACTGCTTCTCTGAATGGATTCACGGCATGGAAGAGAACCTTTGGGTTCCAATGGAGATGGCCTGCTTCATCAGAATCGGGCAAGGGCATGAAGCAGCAACACTTTGGAGAGAGTTCATTGGAAAACAAGGAAGGAAGAAGGCATGAGGAATGACATAGGAGATCGAGAGGAACCTCTATGTATTCACGGATTTGGAAAAGGTGGAGAGTTAAGAGAATTAGAGGAGGGGCTGTTTCTCTCATGTAGGTCTTTTTGTTTATGTTTGTGAGAACGCGCTCGCTCCTTGATACTAGGCCAAGTCTACTTATCTTCTGATTTGGAAACAGTCCAGAATTATGGGAATTAAGGAGGGGCAAATTCATGCATGTAAGTAGTGTTTCATTCATGTCATGTACATGTGCCTGTAGGTTTTCTTTTGTGGAAACATACAGACGAAGGAGAATCAGAAGAAGCGCTCATTTGCTTGAGAGAGATGGCCAGTTCGGTCAAGCCCAAATGGGAAGAGAGAGAAAAAGATGGGCTTGGCCCACTCGGACGGAGAAAAAGAGAAAGATAGACGTTGGGCCAATGGAGTTTGACCCTGAGATTGAGAGGAAGACAAAAAAATGATTTTCTTTTGAGGAACATCTAGAGAAGAAAAATAAGCTTGAACAATAAAACGAATTTCAGAAACCCAAAAAAATTTAAGATGCATATTATAATATGCTGAAGATGAAAAAATAAAGCTCGACTAAAAGAAAAGAAGTAAACTCGAAAATTTAGGTTCGCATTAGTTCAAATCAAGTCCTCAAATTATAAAAGTCCAATTTAAACTTTGTTAACAAATAAAACAAACGAAATTTTCTCGCCCTGATTTTGAGAAACTTTTTCTTAAACATTCCAAGAACCGGATCTTACAATGGCAGCTACGTCTCTGGATGCGGCATCGTGTTGAATGACAAACTGCGTCTGGACAGCTAGATCCAGAGGGTAATTTGTGTGTCAGCTTTGGAGATGCCCTAAGCCTCTCTCCTTGCTCTCTCCTTCCTCGTGTCGTCTGAAGATTTGTCCCCATTCAATCGGCGTCGTCTACGGCAAGGACGTGACAATACCGCATAGGTCGATTAACAAGCAATACTATTGATGAGGACTTACTACAAGATATTTTTTACGCTATAGATGTTGACATGATTCTTCGGATACCCCTTAGTGAGCATATGGACGAAGACTTTGTGACATGGCACTACACAAAATCTTACACCTTCTCAGTTAAGTTAGCATATTATGTTGAATGGGATTATTCTCACCGGCATAGACTTACCCGTACTAATGGTGAAGATACATCATCGCGGAATCCAGTTTGGAAATTCTTTGTAAGTTGCGGGTGCCTAGTGAAGTGATTTTTTTTTTGCATGGAAGGCTCTCCAAGGGATAGTACAGGGATTATCAGTGCTTACTAACAAGCACATCCCTACTTCTCCACAATGCCCAATATGTTCAATGGACCCAGAGGACATTCTACGTACACTTGATGTTTACTTGTGCACGAGCGAAGCAAGTCTCGACTGTTGTGGGTCTTCTAGAAGTTATTGCAGAAGCATAACATATAGACAAATCTGGCTCCGTTGTGATAGAAGAGCTGCTACGTCGGACTAGTAACAAATCACCAATTCTTGGTCATGTTGGTCTTAAGTAGCTGATCGTAGTTGGGGCATGATACGTATGGTGGTAGTGGCAGAAGTGTGTTAAGGGGGAATCTGTAGCCCCGCCACCTCGCACATCTTTTGTGATTGAAGCTCTAGCAAGCAATTTTGGAGCACACATTCAAGGACCAAACAAGAAATAATCACTTGGATAAAACCACCAAAGGATGTATACAAGGTGAATGTAGATGTTGCTCGTAAGAATGATGGCGGAGGAGGTGCAAGAGCGGTTATTCAAAATGATAAGGGTGAGGCCGTAGCTGGTGCATGTTAACCTCTTCACCACCTGTTAGATGTAGCAACACCATAAACTAAAGCACTACAACATGCCGTAAACCTCATTGAAGACTTGGAGTGTACCCCGGTCATTGTAGAGTTAGATTCCTTATAACTTGTTCAAGCTTTCAATGACACAATCCAGGTTTGGCTATACTTGTACATTGTTTTCAACTATCATAGGATTGATGATATTTCATTGCAACACTGCAACCGGGAAGCAAATTATGTGGCACAACTTGGCTAGGCATGCTCGTATTTCAAACTATGTTGTCTCATGGGATGATACCCTACAATAGTTTTATTGTTTCTGATGTAATAAACGATGTATCTTTGATAAAAAAGTGCATCATGAAGACTTTCTCTAAAAAACCAAGTAGTACTATCTCGCTAGGGAACAAAAGCAAACAACCCAAATCCTGATGAGTTTGAACTTTGAACTCGGTCGAAAACATGCCACTGTACCGTTTTCCTTCTTTTTGTTGTTGTTGAGAAATCGCTACCAATTTCCAAATTACGTCACAAGGGGCAAGGGGCGGGATGTTGAGACCCATGGCTAAATCGAACCTGACGAGGTCAGAGACTAAGCCTGATGGCTGATGCGTGACACATTTTCCTGGAATGGTCGAGTGCTCTAACAAACTGTTGGACTTGCGTAAGTTAAAAAAACTGTTGGACTTGCGTATAGGGCAAGCTGACTCCCCCCCCCCCCTCCCTCCCCCAGCATTCTTCGTGGTTTGGTCTTCCAAGGCTTGATGAGTTTGAACTTTGAACTTG
>NC_041388.1:511238558-511251086 GCF_002162155.2 Triticum dicoccoides
AACTTGGTCGAAAACATGCCACTTTACCGTTTTCCTTCTTTTTGTTGTTGTTGAGAAATTGCTACCAATTTCCAAATCATGTCACAAAGGGAAAGGGGCAGGATGTTGAGATCCATGGCTAAATCCAACCTGACGAGGTCAGAGACTAAGCCTGATGGCTGATGCGTGACACATTTTCCTGGAATGACCGAATGCTTTTTTTTGAACATTAGTACAGACACAAGCGTTCATATACACACGCATACACTCACCCCAATGAACGCATACACGTACATCTTACCCGTATGAGCACCTCTGAAAGACTGAGCCGGCATATCATCTTATTTACGAAGTCACCGTAGGCGCCTTGTCGTCGACAGGAACGTCTTCTCCCACTGAATGCGCATCGCTAAAAATTCTGAAATAAATCCAAAAATAAATGCGAACACCAGGATTTGAAGGAATGGCAGAGTGTTGTAACAAACTGTTGGACTTGCGTAAGTTAAAAAAAAATAGTGTTGGACTTGCGTATAGGGCAAGCTGACTGCCCGCCCCCCGCATTCTTCGTGGTTTGGTCTTCCAAGGCCAGCACCCTCTCCACCCTCTTTCTCCCCAGGCTGAATATAAGTAGCTCCTCTTCATCCTCCCCTTTCACGCCTCACCGACTCAAAACCACCACCTCGTCGATCCCACATTCCCCCTCCCCTCCCGTTTCCGCCCGCAACTCGCCCTCCCCCAACGCTCAAACGTAGGTCTCAAGCCCTCTGCCACGCTCCCGCTCTGCGCCCCTCCCGCATTCCTCGCCGGCGGCGATTCGGCCAGTGGGGGCGGGACTTCTTCGAGCGCCTGCTGATGGCTAACGGCGAGGCCGCGTCCATCCGTACCCAGGCACGGGAGGTTCTAAACCTCCACTCCGACGGCCAGCACGAGCATGCGCTGGCCCGCGCCATGGCGCTCGGCGCCGCGCACCCGAGCTCCGCGCTCGCCCTCAACCTCGTCGGCTTCCTCCACCGCCACGCCGCCCTCGTGGCGCGGAACGACAGGGGCGCCCCCGGCGGCGGCGGCGGCGACGACGACGACGACGTGTCCGCGCTGGAGGAGTACCACCGCCACGCGGCCCTCGACGCCTTCTCCGCCGCTGCGCGGCTCGCGCCCGACTGCATCATCACCAATGTTGGCCACGCCGAGGCGCTCGCTGACTGCCGTCGCTACGAGGACGCCCAGAAGGAGTTTCTCCGCATGCTCAAGACGATCGAGAAAAACGACCAAGCCGACCCGGCGCTGTACAACGTGGTGTACGACATGAGCGGGGTCTCAAGCAGGAAGGGGAGAAGGCGCGACGCCGTGAAGAGCGCCAGCCTCGCCATGAAGCGCTTCGCGGAAAGAATCAACCAAAGGATTCTGCCATTGGAAGCCGCCAAGTTGCTGGAGGCCAGCAATCTCGGCGGGCCCGCCGCCGGTGAAGCGCGAGACCGTGCAAAGCTTCTCGCCGAGACCTACCCCTACTCGCCGCGCGCCCAGCTACTCCGCGCGTACATCGAGTTGGCACCAGTCCGTGCCCTCGATCCGGCAATGGACAAGAAGCAGCTTCTGCGGCGCGCACTCACCATCGTGTCTCAAGCGGCAGAAAACTTCGACCGCTCGCTCATGGTTGCCTTGTTCCACGCCAAGCTCTTGTTCCTCCTGGATGACTTTGATGCTGCGGAGGAAGAGTGCCGCCGGGCACTTCGCATCGAGACGCCGAATGACCCCAATTGGGATGGTATACCTCCCATGGCTGCTCTTGGGGCAGATTCTGATGCCAGAGTATCTTATGTCAAGAAGCAGCTCCGCGTCTTGTTCAAGCAGATCATAGTTGTGGCTGCACTATACTGGTCCTCTATGAAGAATGCATTGCAGGGCCAGCACGTCGTATCTGTGACGGTTGACACGCTGCATGCGCACTATGATGGAATCGACAAGTCGGCAGCAAAGACCATATCTGATGCAAGGCGGTTTCTCAAGAATCAAGAGTCATGGAGTTTCCGGATTTGCCTCAATTCCCGTTGCCATGGCAAGAAGTTCCTGAACACCAGTTCGCTCTGGCAACACATGTGCAGCAAGCACCGAGATGAGCTCTGGGGGAATCTGCAGTCAGTTATAGATCCAGAATATTGTGAAAATGCATCACAGGGTGATCACTTGGTAGATGATATAACGTTCAGCCACCAGCCTGACACCTTCCTTTTACCAAGGGTGCATAATATGTTTGAATCCTTGCTGCTTTCACCATCTGTTGGAATACAGGCAGAGCCCTTCGCTGAAATGCGACAAAGGAAATGCAGAGAAGGATCTGAGATCCTTGAGATCATCAGGGAGAAGCTGATGATGTTGCCTCAAGATACACTTAGCACTGAGGTCTATCACTTCTACATATGGCATGGTTTCAATTTAGCATTCTTCCTTAGTTCACTGTTCTGCTGATATTGATGTTTATCAGACTAATGATTGGCTTGCTTGTTCATTGCAGTTTCAGGAGCGCTGTTCTGGAATAGAGGAATTGTGGCTTAAGTTTCTCGAAGTTACTGTTGTGGACTATCGTGAAATCATTCTTCCCCTTGCGAGATCATACCAATGGGTCTGTTTAACATCTGCAGTGATTAGTTCTTAGAGTTATATATGCTCATTTCTTCGCTCAACTGCTCAAATCGTGTGCTAACTGATAACCACCTTTGCAGATAGAATTGAAGAAACAGATTCCTTTTTATCTAAATCATCCTGGTAGTAGGCGTATCGGATTTGCTGATGCCAACATTGATATTATATGCGGTAAAATTCCTGCTGCCCAATGAATTCGTGTTAACTCATGTCACATTGACTTTTCCAGGAGCTTCTATTCTTCTGCTGTCATAGCAAATAATTAAGTTATGTCTCAACGATCTAAACCTGGCACTGCCCTAGACTGCTTGTTTTATGCCTCCTTGATTAAGAGGAATTTCTAAGTAGTTTTATGCCTCCTTGATTCAGAGGTTTTTTACGGAGTAATATTCTATTAGAGCTTATCTGGTATGTAGGATTTGCATCCTTGGAATTAGGATGTCCTCTTTTCCTATAGGCCACTTTGCACTCAATTCCAAAGGAAAACTTCCATTCAGTCTAACCTCTTGGAAAATACTTGTTTGAACTAACAAATATGTTATTGCATGCTCTCAGTTTTACAATTATAAAATATGCTCTGTTATGTCACTAATACTTCTTATAATTTCATAACAGGAACTTCTGGCCAATCTGTCAAGGAAATGGCAAGCACCTCCAATTCTCAACAAAGTCTTAATGTTTGCAACAAGAGCAATGCTGATAAAGAATTGTCTATCTTGAGTGCAATCATAGGGGTAAGAGACACTTGCATCTGTTCATGTGGTCTTTCAACAACTTGCCTATTATTTCCTATGTATGTGTTCAGTCATTGTGCAATCTGAACAACCAGCCTATAATTTCCCGAAAATGCTAGACCTACGAAGGGGCTACCAAGAGCTTCATGACTTTCCACCCCTAACCAATAAATCTCACTTCCCTGATTTATCAAAAGATACCACTTAATCCATTACATAGGTCACGAAAGATCTCTTATGTAGGTGTAGCATTACTCATAATTTCCTATGCATGTGTGCAATCTGAGGCATTTCGGAGATAAATTTCTGTGAAATCTTGCATGGATCCTTTTTGTTGAAAATCACTGCATTGCTAAGCAATTTTACGAAATCTTCTTTTCGGAGAAAACAACCACCACTTAACCGATGTTGTACTGACTTACATGTAGACTCTTCTGTGCGGAGTTGTAGATTGCAGCACTGTTTGAAAATGTTACACCTTAATCACCATTGCATATATTTGCAAGACAGTTTCAAAAAAATTAATTAATGATTAGATTACACCGTGAAAGCAGAGTCTATAATCCAGTTCGGTGCTGATGCTACCTTCGGTTTATTTTATTTGCATGTGTTCATTTCTTTGTGGTTATTTCACTGATAGAGGGTTTAAACTATGATACATCATATCTGAGTTGGCCGTAGATATTTGCAAGTTTTCATAAGGTCCTATCTGTCGCATATGTTTTCCTATCTACTTCACTGATATCAAGATAGTTAGAAGACCCAACAGTAAAATTTCAGCAAGAATCAATATCTTGTGTGATCCATTTGCTAAGATTCTTTAAATTCCATCGATTGATTGAACGTTGAAGAAGTATCATAAGTAGGTAACTTAGTTGAACTCTATAACGTCTGCTGCTCCCACATGTATACTGCACTATTTTCTTCATATCTAATAGGAATGGCCTTTTCAAGTCACATGGACGATCCAGAACATTACTGTAACCTATTATATGCACACTTTCCCCCTCTTATCTTTCTCTATGTTTACTAGAGCCACTCTCCTGCTGCTTTGAGTGTAACTAAAGGACTATTGTACTTTTTTCTTTTTTGCAGCCTTCATCCTCAGATGACAGAGCTGCTGGTGAAAAAAGTGAAGATAGGTAAAAATATACAATCCTAAGATTATTATCTGGAAGGTTTACTCTTTGAATATACTATAAATGCGGAACTGCTCATCCTTTGACTGGAAATGTGATTTCTTGTGTTAAACTCCTATTTGAGTAAACATGAAATCTTTCACCCAGCTATTGGTAGGACTAGGGTTCCTACCAGGCCTCCGGCGCAGATTGTATGGGCAAGGAGGAGGGGGACGAGGGCTTGAGAGGGCGCGCCGGCGGACAGGCGCCGTCGCGGCTAGGGTTTAGAGGCAGCGGCGGCTAGGGTTCCGGCTCCTCAGGGAGCCGGGCAACAGAAGATGATAATATCTTTATTGCTTGGTTTCAACCGTGTCTTACAACTAGTATTTATAACTTTAGCCTAAGATAACTTGCCTAAAATAACTTGCCTAAGATAACTTGTGGGCCAAGCCCCTAATACTAATGCCCGATGGGCCTCTTCCTAGTATAGACCAAACCGGTCATAACATCTCTCCCCGCCTGCGCAAACAGCTCGTCCTCGAGCTGAAAGTCTGGATAGTGTTGGCGAAAATCCTCACGCTGCTCCCAAGTAGCCTCCTCCTCCGGAAGGCCCGCCCATTGAATGAGGACGAACCAGACGCCACGACGGAGCTGTGCCTGCAACACCTTTGCCGGCTCTGGAAGAATGCGACCATCGGCGGTTGGCGGAAGCGCTAGAGGAGCCGCCGGTGGCTCGCCACGAAAAGGCTTGAGCAGCCCCACATGGAAGACGTCGTGGATGCGAGCGCGGGCTGGAAGCTGAAGACGATAGGCCACCTTCCCAATGCGCTCCAAGATAGGGAAGGGCCCGGCGTAGCGAGGCCCGAGCTTGCGCTTGGCGCGCGGGTCAAGCGACTGCGTAGAGCGGTGGAGAAGACGCAGCCACACCCAGTCACCCACCGCAAACTCCGCCTCGCGATGATGATCATCGTAGTAATGCTTGGCCAGCTGCTGGGCCTGAAGGAGGCGCTGACGGACCTCAGCAAGCATCTCGTTGCGAGTGCGGATAAGGTCACCCGCAACAGCTGTCCGAGCCGTCTCCGGGTCCACCGGTAGTATAGGCGGGGGTGGTCGACCATAGACCACCTCAAACGGCGTAGCGCGCAGGGCGGAGTGATAGGAGGTGTTGTAGTAGTACTCCGCCCAAGAAAGCCAGTCCACCCAAGCGCGAGGCCGATCACCTGTCACACAACGCAAATACATGGCAATGACCTTGTTAACCACCTCGGACTGACCGTCTGTCTGAGGATGGAACGCCGTACTCAGGCGGAGCTGGACACCCGCCATCCTGAAGAGGTCGCGCCAGACATGGCCCGTGAATACAGGGTCCCGATCATTGATGATCGAAGTAGGGAACCCGTGTAGACGGACAATGCCGTCGAAGAAGGCCCGGGCCACGGACGCCGCCGTGTACGGATGGCCGAGTGCGATGAAATGGGCGTACTTGGAGAAGCGGTCGACCACCGTGAGGATGACCGACTTGCCGCCCACCTTGGGAAGGCCCTCGATGAAGTCCATGGAGATATCCGCCCAGACCTGAGACGGCACCTCTAAGGGCTGAAGTAACCCAGCCGGCCACAGGGTCTCCGTCTTGTTGCGTTGGCATGTCTGACAAGACCGAACCCAGTCACGGACCAGGGCGCGATCGCCAGGGATGTAGAAGTCGGCGCGAAGACGATGGAGGGTTTTCTGCACCCCCTCATGACCGGCCGAGTGGGCGAGCTGTAACACCTGGTGACAGAGATCATCATGCGCCGGAACAAAGATCCGGCGCCCATGGAGAAGCAGTCCGTCAGAGAAGCGCCACGGCTCCTCCAGGTCGCCGGCCGTGAGCTGCTGCCGAAGAAGGACGGCGTCGTCGGCCGTCGCAGTTGCGCGGCGGATGTCGGCGAAGAGACTGAACGTCGGCCCGGAGCGGATGCACAGGACCGCCCCGGCGGACTTGTCGACGGAGGGAGCGATGTCGGAGTCGCGACGGGACAGCGCGTCGGCCACGGTGTTAAGGCGGCCCGGCCGATACTCGACGGAGAATTCGAAGCCGAAGAGCTTGCTGATCCACTGGTGCTGTGGCACGGTCGATAGCCGTTGGTCCAGCAAGAACTTCAGGCTGTAGTGGTCCGTGCGAATGTGGAAGGACCGTCCCCACAAGTACGGCTGCCAATGACGAACGGCCTGCACAAGGCCAATGAGCTCCCGCTCGTATGCCGTCAGCTTGAGATGGCGAGGAGCGAAAGGCCGGCTGAAGAAGGCGAGGGGTCCATCGCCCTGATGAAGCACGGCGCCGAAACCAGCGCCCGAGGCGTCACAGTCCACCACGAACGGGCGGTCGAAGTCGGGCATCTGAAGGACGGGGCCCGTCGTGAGGGCCCCCTTGAGGGCCTCGAACGCCGTCGTCGCCTCGTCGTCCCAAGCGAAAGCGTCGCGGCGAAGCAACCGCGTGAGGGGCGTCGCGATGAGCCCGAACTCCCGGATAAATTTCCGGTAGTAGCCGGCGAGGCCGAGGAACCCGCAGAGAGCCCGCGGCGAGCGAGGTGTCGGCCATGCGGAGACGGCCGCCACCTTGTCGGTGTCCATAGCCACCCCGTCAGCAGAGATGACATGGCCGAGGTAGGCGACGGTAGGTGTCCCGAACGAGCACTTCGAGCGCTTAAGGTGGAGGTGGTGCGCCCGAAGCTCGTTGAAGACGATGGCGACGTGCTGGAGGTGCTCGGCCCAGGTGGCGCTGTAGATAAGAATGTCATCAAAGAAAACAAGCACAAACCGCCGTAAGTAGGGCCGGAGGACGTCGTTCATCAGGGCCTGGAAAGTCACTGGGGCGTTGGCGAGGCCGAAGGGCATCACCAAGAACTCGAAGTGGCCATGGTGGGTGTGAAACGCCGTCTTGGCGATATCGTCGGGATGCATACGCACCTGATGATAGCCCGACCGGAGATCGAGCTTGGTGAAGAAGCGCGCCCCATGAAGCTCATCCAAGAGCTCGTCGACCACCGGTATAGGGAACTTGTCCTTGAGCGTGAGCGCGTTCAGGGCGCGGTAGTCGATGCAGAAACGCCAAGTGCCGTCCGACTTGCGGACGAGCAGCACCGGGGCGGTGAAGGGTGACGTGGAGATCCGGATGATGCCCGTGGCGAGCATCAGGGCACACTGGCGCTCCAACTCATCCTTCTGTAGCTGAGGGTAGCGGTAGGGCCGAACCGCCACGTGAGGGATACCCGGCATGAGGTGAATATGATGGTCGTACACCCGGGCGGGCGGAAGACCCCATGGCTCGTCGAAGAGGTCGCTGTGCTGCTGCAGAAGGGAATCCAGCAGGGGTTGCTCAGCCTCCGAGGACGCGGCGACCAGCTGGAGATGTGGCACGGTCGGCGCGGCGCCCCCAATGCCGTCCCACCGGATGCGGTGGCCCAGCCGCCAGAACGTCATTGTGAGCGCGTCGAAGTCCCATAGGATGGGACCGAGGGTCCATAGAAAATCCACCCCGAGGATGAAGTCGAAGCAGCCAGGTCGATCCCTGCGCAGGTAATGGAGAAGTGTTCGCCACCAATGGAGATGGGAACGTCACGGGCGAGCCCATGACACCGGAGGCGATCGCCGTTCGCCACCGTGATCCGCAGGCGCTCCCCGCCCGTCGTCGGAAGGGCTAGCCGACGCATGGTCGCCTCGGGCAAGAAGTTATGGGTGGAGCCAGTATCCAGCAGTGCCACCAGCCGCTCGCCATGGATCATCACCGGCAGCAGCATGGTCCGCTCGCCACGGATGCCGGCGAGGGCGTGGAGGGAGACGACGCACGCCGTCGCCGTGGGATCCGCGGGCGTGTCCGCGGCCGCCTCGGGTGGTGGTGTCGCATTGGTCGAGTCGTCCGCCTCGGTGTAGTCGACCGTCTCCAAGTAAAAGAGGCGGGGGCAGACATGGGTCGGCGTGTAGGGCTCATCGCAGTTGAAGCAGAGTCCCTGACGGCGACGCTCCTGCTGCTCGGCCGGTGACAACCGGCGGAAAGTCCGCGTGGTGGCCGGGGGCGTGGTCATCGCGGCTGGAGGAGGCCGGCCCGGTGCTGGGGAAGTCGGCGCTGGTCGACTGGGCTGGCGGCCGCCCCGTTCGGGCTGTTGCTGCAGTGCCTGGGCCCACTGCTTGAAAGCTCGGGCGTAGTACATGGCCGTTTGGAGGTCAGGGGGATCCCGGAGCTCGACGTCCACGCGAATATGGTCCGGCAGACCGCCCACAAATAACTCGGCGCGTTGAATCCCGGAGACGCTCGGCGCGTGGCACGCCAGGGCCTGGAAGCGGTCGGCGTAGTCCTGAACCGTGGAGGTGAACTGTAAACGGCTGAGGGCCGCCAAGCGACTCCCGCGGATAGGAGGCCCGAACCGGAGAAGACAGAGCTCCCGGAAGCGCTCCCATGGTGGCATGCCGCCCTCGTCCTGCTCGAGGGCGTAGTACCAGGTCTGCGCTGCGCCGCGGAGATGATAGGACGCGAGCCAGGTACGATCCGAAGCGAGCGTCCGCTGCCCGCGAAAGAACTGCTCGCACTGGTTGAGCCAGTTGAGCGGGTCCTCCGTGCCCTCGTAGGTGGCGAAGTCCAGTTTGGCGAAGCGAGGGGGTGTCGGACCGCCGTGCCCGGGGGTTGCTGCAGTCGGCGGCAGCGAGTGTGCTGGGTCGGGGATCTCCGGGGTGTAGGTCGCCGAGCCGGAGGGTCAAACCAGAGGGAGTGCGTCGGGTGCTTCGGCGCCGTGGTATACACCGGGCCCGGAGACGAGCCGGCCGCCCACGCGGGAATTGGCAACGGTGATGGCGGAAACTGCACCTGGTGCAGGGGCCGACCCGTGGGCCTGGGCACGGGTGGTGATGTAGTCGACGGTGGCGGCGCCTGGAGGAGCTGCGGCCCTGCAGCCAGCGTCGAAGTAGCCGGCGGAGGCGCCTGGAGAAGCTGCTGGGAGGGGTCCCCCAGCGGTGCGGTGGCAGCCGGCCACGCGGCCCAAGGGTGCCCCGCGGTCGGGTAATGCTGCAGCAGCAGCGGCGGCGGGGGCGGCCCTCCGTAGGGCGACTGGAAGGTCGGGGCGGCCCACGGAAGAGGCGGCGGCCCATAGGCGGTGGTGGCGGCGCTCGGCGGCGGGTCTGGTTCCCGGCGAGGTAGAGGCTGATGCCCTTGACCGCCTGGACGAGCTCCCGAAGGGTGCCCAAGACCTCCTCGGGCGAGAGGATGGGGGGCGGCTCTACCGCGGTGGCGGTCGGCGCTGTCGGGGTGGCCGTCCCGGATGTGAGCGCCGGCATGGACGCGGACGGGGCTGGCGGCAGCGTGGGCGAGGCGGTGGTGTTTGGCAGCGGCGGCGGTGATGGAGGAAGCGACATGATCGAGCTGGTGTCTCTGGATACCAAATTGGTAGGACTAGGGTTCCTACCAGGCCTCCAGCGCAGATTGTATGGGCAAGGAGGAGGGGGGCGAGGGCTTGAGCGGGCGCGCCGGCGGACAGGCGCCGTCGCGGCTAGGGTTTAGAGGCGGCGGCGGCTAGGGTTCCGGCTCCTCAGGGAGCCGGGCAACAGAAGATGATAATATCTTTATTGCTTGGTTTCAACCGTGTCTTACAACTAGTATTTATAACTTTAGCCTAAGATAACTTGCCTAAAATAACTTGCCTAAAATAACTTGCCTAAGATAACTTGTGGGCCAAGCCCCTAATACTAATGCCCGGTGGGCCTCTTCCTAGTATAGACCAAACCGGTCATAACAGCTATTATATTCTTGGATATGTACAGATTTATTTGACTTCAATGTTGACTGATAGTAGACGGTAACAATCCTAGTGGATTCAAACTTATTACTTTTTGAGTTGTATGGTCACATACATAGATAATAAACTCTAATATCTTTTGTGATCAGTTCTCCTTCATGTGGTACTTAATTTATCATCTATCTTTCTGCATCATTTTTAGAATAGCAAAGCTACTAGATATCTGTATCTGACATGGACAGATCTCATGAATGTGGAAGTGGAAGTTCTGAATCTGGTGGTGTTTCTATGATTAATAAAATCCACACTCATCTGAATGATAAATCTAAGTGCAAAAATCCTGCAAAAATGAAGATGAACACATCTGGTGAGAGGAAAATTCATAATATGGCTAGTCCACAGCAGTACAAGCAAATCCCGCCCGGCTTCCCTCCCAACCCAAAGGTAATTCTGCAACTACCCTTGGATTGGACCTGCTAACTCATGGGTACTTGTTGTGGTTGTGGTTACTGAATGTGAGCTACCAATAGTTATAAGTCCGTCCCCAGGCACCTTGGGCAAGTAATTTCAAAAACACTTAGGCAGCATGGGCTAGCTAAATACAATTTATTCGACATGAAAAGTTATGAATTACAAATATAGGAAAACATTGGAATGCATTTCTTCAATTTACTCCTTTGCTCTGATCTTGTTGGGCAAAGGGGAATTAAATTCTTCATTTAGTGCCTATATGAGTTAGATATAGAACTGTATGCCTCTTGAGATGATTTGCCACTAATATTTCCATTTCCCTGGTGTTCATTGTTGGCACATGATAATGCAATATAATTTGCCAATAATATTTCCAT
The DNA here is from genome assembly GCF_002162155.2 of Triticum dicoccoides. Lineage (NCBI taxonomy): Eukaryota > Viridiplantae > Streptophyta > Magnoliopsida > Poales > Poaceae > Triticum > Triticum dicoccoides. The sequence goes on from NC_041388.1 coordinate 511,249,640, forward strand.
TCCCTTGGTGTTCTTCACTATTGGCACATGATAATGCAACGTATTTAGATTGTTTTACAACTGCTGCTAATTTGCTTTTCTAATATTCTTATTTCATATCACAGTACACTGCCAAGATCTCTTTTGATGGAACCGATGAAGATGGACACGAAAGTTACGCAGAATATTTACAGTTATTTCGGAACATATGTTACAACCATGGAATTAAAATTGATACATCAATCTCCGGAACCAAGGAAAAGGTTTGCACAACTTTGGAGAAAGGAACCTTTCATGTGCTTGTGCAGTTACCTTTATAATCGATCTCAGGCATGGCTGGCTAAGGGGGTATTGCATAGGGGACCAAGTATATGAACTAAAACCTGATAAAGATGAGAAAATCTATATGCCACATGCAAACAGAAAAGAACTTCCTTTTGAAGGAAATCACCGTAAAATTAGTGGAGGCGCTCCGGGCAAAATCAGAATTGGGGCAAATGTGCTCAGAAAGAAACTTAAAGAACTGGTGAGCAGCAATGGCAGAATAGATCCAGAAATAATTGGACTCTTTACTCTGTACTTGTGTGAAGGTCCGAAAGTACAAACAGCTGGTGATGCACTATTGAAGTCACTGATAGATCCGGGTATGAGCAGGTTAGAAATAGCTCTGCCGTCAATTTGTCAACTGTTGACCAATTGGAGCGGTCTAAGCGGAGTAGCTATGAATTATATGCAAGAAGTAAGCCAAGGGAAGGTACCTTCAGAATTGGAAGAAAAGAAACGGATCCCTGGTGTTATCGATTCAGTTCAAGATATTCTGAAAATCATGAAGATTCTTCATATTGACGGTATTAACAAAGGCATATTCAGTCACAGAAACGTTGAAGATCCAAATAATTGGTTAACCTCAGATGATATCTGGAAGCCTACACCTCAGAAGAGAAGTTGGAAGGGAAAAGCAACTTCACCTGAAAAAAAGGCAATAACTTACAATTACAGACCCCGAAGAAAAATCCATTCAGGATATAAGTTTGAATCATTTCCAATGAATGGCAGAGTTGCTCAGCTGAATTAAGGTCTGCATAGATCAGCCATTCGGAGCCAACAGTTGTATTTTGGAATCCCTCGAAGTATTACCTTGATTGAAAAGGTTGTATTGACTTCTAGAAGATTGCCTATGGTTTCAAACCAGCAAATTGTCCAACGGAATATTATCTGGGAAGCTGGGCGTGCATTTTCTGGAAGAAAGCGATCTATAGATGACAGCCTGGAGTTGCTAAACAGAGATTTGTGGAAGCGAAAAGCAGAAGTTCAATTTTCTCGAGAACCACTCGTGACTTCCAAAGGACACATTGCTGGGTGGTTCTCAAAAAACATACGGCGACCAGGACCAAGAAAAACTTTGTGCGTTCAAAACCATCAAAGTGCTAACTCGACAGCCTCATTCATGAGAAAAATACTGATGGTA
>NC_041388.1:511251421-511263463 GCF_002162155.2 Triticum dicoccoides
TGGTTCTCAAATACTGATGATTTCAAGGAGATCGTTAAGTTTCTTGTTCTCGCTTCCGTTTCAGAGCAATTGGTCCAGGTATACAGGTAGAGATCCCTCCAGTTTACTTAATGGCCTATATGCTTTTGATTTTCCACACAATATTATTCGTCGATGATGGAAGTACATAGTCACAGTTTACTTAGTGGTCTGCATCAAGTTAAGCTAAACATGGTCAGATTAAACATACCAATGTAGGTTGCTAGCTGTATGCTGCTGTTCTTCCACGCCATCCCGCTGGCTGCCTCCATCTATCTTCATGTTTAAACATAGCCTAAAAAGTGCTAGAAATATTAAGTCAATTCTTTGTGTATTTGAGTATCTCTCTGGGCTGAAAGTTAATTTTCATACAAGTCAGGTGTACTGTTTTAGTAAAGCTAAGGATGATCAGGAGAATTGTGCTTCTATTTTTAGTTGTGCAGTAGGAACTCTTGCTTCAAGCATTTAGGAATTCCAGTTAACTCGGTTAGGTTGTGAAATAGAGATTGGAGCACATCTGAGGAAAAAATGGAAAATAAATTATATACTTGAAAGGGCAGGGGGGGCATTCCTATTGTGGTCGGTTGATTCTACTTAGAGCTAGTCTTAGTAATGATGTACTCCCTTCGTCCCATAATATAATAATGTTTTTGACACTAGTGTAGTGGAAAAAACGCTCTTATATTATGGGACGGAGGGAGTACCTCTCTATAGGATTGCTATATTTGAGCTTCCTAAAGGCTCTAGCAAAAAAATGGATTTATTTGGAAACGACATTTTTGGTAAAAGGAGGAAGGAATAAAGAAATAACATCTAGTTGGGAGGTCTGGGTGTAGTTGATTTGAATATTACAAATATATTTTGTTATGTAAATGTATTTGTGGAAACTTGAGAATGAACAGGGGATTTGGCAGACTTTGATTACAAATAAATATATTGCTAATTCCACTTTAAGCTTGTGTAAGAAAAACCTGGGTAGTCCCACTTCTGGCAGGGGCTCAAGTCAAGCCAGTTTTATTTCCAGTACTGTAGGAAAATGGTATGAAATGGAATGAGTACAAGATTAAAAGAGGATCTGTGGCTAGGCAGCCAACCTGTATCTGTTCAGTTCCCTAGCCTGAACATGTTAACCTTGTTGATCTTGTTGTAACTCTCGTGAACTCGCAGATTAGTGTGAATCTTCGAAGGGGCAGACGGCTTGTCCAAACCATCTGTGAGGAAGCTCGCAACTGGGCCAAGGCTGGAGCTCCCCCCGCCCCTCTTCTGCTCACTCCTCAAATGCGCCAGCTTGTGTACATAGTTTGAGGAAGGATATGTACTTTCTACCACTCTGTCAATGGAAAGATATCGCAAACTGTGTATTCGGAAAACAATTACCATGTGAATCTTGTATTCTGCATACTACCTGTTTATTTGCCTGAGACCCTGAGATCTGTGTTTGCTGCTCTTCCTGTCTGTCCTTGTACTTACTGTTGCTGCGTCAGCAGGTCTACCAAGTCTTGTCTTCTTGATACTTGTAGACCTGTTTGTGTGGACAAACCTACTAATCTAATCATCTTCTTGTTAGTTGCTTCCTTTCTTTAACCTGCTGTTATTGTTCTCTAGAGCTTTAGAAAAATACCAAAAAAATATCTAGTGGTAGTCGTTTTCAATTCCAAACCACCGTTTTGTTAGATTCAGCTGTGGAACAATTCCAGAGCACTGTTAGTCTAACTAGTAAAATGGTCTGCGCACATGCACCGACAACATCTTAATGTCTGTGTTTTTCCTTTCGAAATTATTTATGTTGTAAATACATATTTTAGAATTCATACGACATGATTACAGGAAATATCTAGCACGGACATTCGCGTGTATGCACGGTCCAATCACATTATAATGCATCAGCTGCAGATCGCGATGAGATCATGACGAGATTTATGGTGACGTAACCCATGATTACGGTCATCGTACGATAACGGTCGCGCGCTAGTTAGGCCCATATGATTATTATTACTTCCAATAGTTTTTACTTTCAACATAAATAAACCATTATCAAAGAACCTAATAAATTTTAGCATGCCAGCCAGGCCAAAATGAATTACTGAATTTTTATTAGAGTTGCATTAACCATATTATATCCTTTGACTAAAAAAGTTGAAATTAAGCTTTAAAGCTTTAGTTATGGTAAATAGTTAGCTTTTTTCTAAGAATGTATGTGTCAAATAGATACCTTAATTTACTTCACTTCAGCCTATGGATTGGCCTACTCTATTTTACTGGATAATCATAGAGCCTATATAATTATTTTTGCGGGGAATAATAAATCCAATATGTAAACAGTGCCATTACAAAACAGTGTAAACCAATTAGCTGAACATGGGTCATTAGTATTAATTCAGTATGGTATGCCTGAGTTTCTTCTCACTTTCATATGCAGGACACAGGAGTACATGTTGTATTGTTACTACGTTTGCCAAAACAAAAGCATGTGAGACCTAGCAGAGCACCGTACCAGCCAAAAAGGAAATCCTTCTAATAATACTTAGGACCAAAATAAACAGAAAAATACGCACAGGGTTATCATGCCCAATTAATCTGCATCTTTTCAAATCCTTCACCTACTTTGCCCCAAGGACATCCGGAATCCATGGAATCAAGTATTCGAATTGATCTCAGGTTGTTGTTGATTGACATAAAAGGGGAACTCATTTTCCCACTCTGGTGCTTTGATCGAGGGCACACAAAACCAATGATTGGTTTTGGTCCCTGGCCCATCAGCCCCTCATACATAAAGAAGAAGTCACGTACCTCTGGATCTAAGGAAAACGCATGGGTAAAACCCCTTAAGGCTAACAACTGATCCTAAAAAGAGGGTGGAAGGCCGTCTAGCACCGCCGGCCACCAGAAGGTCAGTGCCGGCGGCATCCTGCACATCTACCAGGTCTGCCACCCTGCTGCTGCTTCTTCCCCGGCAAACTCCACATTCCTGGAGGCTCACGGCAGCAGATTCAGGGGCTATCCCATACTGGTCATATTTGATGTACGTTGTCTAAGTAGTGGGCCTAATGCTTTTCAGTGATGTTAATCACCCATGTTTAATATTAATGGCTTTCGATAGATGATGTGGTGATCATGCTAAGTCCTCGTTAATCAAGTTCATGTTTTAATTACGTATATGTGGTTTGATTAACTAGCACCCCCCCCCCCTCCCCTGTCCGGCAATCCGGCCCTCCTCCACCCTCCCCTCTCCCTCGCTGCCGAGAGCCACTGCCGAACAAAGCCCAGGCAGTGCCGGTGGTGGGCGGGCCTCTCCCTGGCGCGGCCCTCTCTCTCCTCTAGCGGCGGCGTGAGGCCTCCCAGCGGTGTGGTGCGGCAAAGCTCCGGCGTCAGCTTGGTTCTGTTGCGGGGGTGAAGGCCAGGACTCCGTCTGGTGGTGCTGCCTCTGCGGCGGCTGCGGCATGGGGCTCTTGACCCCCGATCTCGATCTGCATCTGGGTGGTGCTCGAGCATGTGCCATAGCGGCATGACATGCGTGGTGTTCATCGGGTCTCAGCGGCCTCTGGGCACCGTGGCGGTGCTGGCGGCGGTGTATACTCAGCGTGGTGGTGCTGACGGAGGCGGTGTGCACTCAGAGTGGTGGTTCGGGCTGCTATGGCGTCGCTTGGTGGTGCTACCTCGGCGGCGGCAACTGTCTGGAGCTTTGGTTCTGCCTGCGCTGATGATGGTGGAGCGTGACGATGCGGCTCAACGATGAGGTGTTGTGGCCGCGGCGGAGTGTACCAATTTGGGCGGTGTTCGCCCATGCCATGCCGGTGGGCAGGGATGTAGGTGTGTGACAAGACAGATGAAAGTCCTGCATGGCTTCAGCCGATGCCAGTGGTGACAGCGCCCATGGATGCCATTCACCTCCTTGGAGGCACCGTTGTGGTGTGTCGGCACCTCCCTCTCTCTCACTTGATGTGGTTGTCCTCCAGACGAAAGCTTAGATTCGAATCCGGATCGACAATGTCGGCGTCCTTGGCATCATTGCTCTGTTGGTTGCATCGTTTTGGAGACATGGCTTGGAGGTCCTTTTGAGTTCCTTTGGTGCTCGCCGCAGTTTTGGCTTGGTCTTCTGGGGCGCTATGCACACCGTCGAGAATGATTCCAAGATGACGACTTTCTCGGGGCTATCCGAGTCGCCCCACCCACCTGCCGACTCGTTTAGGCGATCAAGGGTGGTTGGTGCGTAGGCAGATGGTTTCTTTTGGAGTTGTTGCTCTTTGGAGGTGAACAGCGTTGGTTGAGACACGGCTTGGTTTGGCACTTTGGTCAAGTTAGGAACAGCCTCTCTTGCGTTGTGGTTGTATTGTGTGCGTTTGTGGCGGAGTTCATCTTGCTTCTCACCGGGATGTGGTGAGAGCTCTTTCTTGTGTTCAACCCTCCGCCTTCTACGTGTAAAGCTAAGGCACACAATTTGCGGGCTCTTGATTTTTTTTAACTAGCACCATTAATCCAATATTAAGTTTTGATATTGTTTCACTAAGCATGTTTACGTTATTGACATTCTGTAAGTTCTAATGATTCATGTTTAGTTTTTCTTTGCCGTCAATGGTGTTAGGTGATTATCCCGTTTATTTGCCCCAAATAAGGTGATGATCCCGTTTATTCCGTAAATGCCACGGCTGGTGCTAATTAATAATCATTTTTTAGTTAATTTCTGTTAATAAGATAACGTTAATGATTCGAACATTAGCACGCCATTGGCCCGAAAAGAATTTAGAAGAGGGAAACTGCATGTTGGCGAACCCTAGACAAAATTCCCCGATTTCAAGAACAATAACACTAGCAAAATCCCCAAATTCCCAAACCACTAATGAAATCAACCAAACGTCGGCTCAGGATAGTCACCTAATGATGCCGGGTCGTTCACTTCCTCCGGGATCCCGCACGGCCACCGCCGTGCGAGGGCACCGACTCCGCGACGCCGTGGTCTCTCTGGACGACGGGCGGAATGTTGGCGCCGCCGTGTCGCATAAATGGACGAGGACGCTCCTCGTCACTAAAACGACGCCCGGCACCGGCGCCCCCATCTCTCCACCGCGCCACCGCAACCGTCATCGCGCCGACGCAGGAAGCCACGTTCGACGGAGCAGCGCGCGGGATCTCTTCTCTGCACGCTGCTCCGGCGAACGGAGCCGCCGCGCCACCTTTGGCCGGGTTGCCGTGCACCTCCTGGACCGGCGGTCGCTGCGCCGCCGCTCGCCGGTTTTGCCTCGTTCGTGGCCCGTAGCAACCGTCCGATCAGCAGCGAGGAACGCGAGTGGGCCTTCAGTCGAAAGTCCTATTCCGCTCCCGAGCTCAAACGCTCGTTATGAACAGTAAAATTGTTTCTTAAAAATGAACAGTAAAAGCGAAAAAACTAAAAATATTTTAAAAAATCATGAATTATTTTTGTGATAAACTTTGACGACTGTTTTGTATGCTTGCAAAATTTCAGTACAAAATGACATTCGTGAAGGCGTGGCAAAAAATAACACTTTAAAAACTGCTAAAAAATTAAATAATACATTTTTTTATTAAATTTCAGAAATATTACGCCATAATTATATTTTTCAAAAATAATACCTACTCGGCCTACTGCTGGCCGATTGGATCCAGTCGGCCTACTGCTGGCCGATTGGACCCTAGTCGGCCCGCCGTAGGCCGATTGGATCCTGTCGGCCCAGTGCTGGTCGATTGGCCCCAGTCGACCCACTGCTGGCCGATTGGCGCCCGGTTTGCTTCCACTAGGCCGACAGATGCATGCACCCATTTATCTTTTGAATGAGTATTTGAAAAATGTTGAAGAAGTATTTTAAAAAAATTTGATCATGCATATAAAAATGTTAATCAAGAATGTTGAACAAGTATTTGAAAAATATTGAAAAAATATTTGAAAATTGTTGAATAGGTATTTGAAAAATGTTAAAGAAGTATTTTAAAAAATGTTGATCATGTATATAAAAATGTTGAACAAGTATTTTAGAAAATGTTAAACAAGTATTTAAAAATAATTGAGAAAATATTTAACATGTGTATAATATACATGATCAATATTTTTATATACATGATCAACATTTTTATAAATAGTTGTTCAACATTTTTATATACATGATCAATATTTTTTCAAATACTTGTTTAGAATTTTTTCAGATAATTATTTAAAAAATTTGCAAATGCTAGATTAACAATTTTTTTATACATGATCAACATTTTTTAAAATACTTCTTCAACATTTTCAAATACCTATTCAACAGTTTCAAATATTTTTTCAACATTTTTCAAATACTTGCTCAATATTGTTTTTTCAAATGCTTGATTAACATTTTTATATGCATTATCAACATTTTTAAAATACTTATTCAACATTCTTCAAATATTCATTCCAATGATAAATGGGTGCATGCACCTGTCGGCCTAGAGGAAGCAGACTGGGCGCCAATCCGCCAGCAGTGGGCCGACTTGGGCCAATGGGCCAGCAGTGGGCCGACTGGATCCAATCAACCTACAGTGGGCCGACTGGGGTCCAATCGGCCAGCAGTAGGCCGACTGAGTATTTACGTCGATGCGTGTGAGTACACGTAATGTGATAAAAAAGAAATATGACTGTGGAACCTGCTGAGACCAGAGGGAAGAAGTTGTGTGCGGATCCGGAGTATAGTCAGATGGTCATCGCGGGGAATATCTAAGGATTCCCTTGCGCATTCGAGCTGCTTCCATATCGCCAGTCCTGGTCTGCGCAAAGTTGAACCTGCAAACAAAATGTATGAAATGCTTATGTGCCGCCGAGCGGTTGAGCCGCGGTATGTGGCCCGTCCTGGCTTTCGCCGGAGTGTTTAATTGAGCTCTGGACGAGCCGGGCTATCTTGCCGCGAAGTAATTCGAAGTTCTTCGGCGGTGTACGGGAATCAGGTCGTCGAGTCGAGGTTCGGTTGGAAGGTGCCACTTGTAGCTTCTGTTGTTAAAGCAGCGGTATACTCCTTGGTGCCGAGGGGAAGTTCGGCCTTGCCATTAACCGTGATGACCCATGCGGACCGGGCATCTTGAGCTTGCGATAGGCATAATGTGGTACCGCGTTGAATCGAGCGAACGCGGTTCGTCCGAGCAGTGCCTGATAATCACTGCGAAAGGGGAAGATGTCGAAGATTAACTCTTCGACATGGTAATTGTCTGGTGATCCGAAGACCACTTCAAGGGCGATGGGGCCTGTACAGCTGGCTTCCATGCCTGGTATAATACCTGTGAAGGTGGTTTTAGTGGGCTTGATCACCGAATGATCGATGCCCATCTTGCGCACTGTGTCCTGGTAAAGCAGGTTTAGACTGCTCCCTCCGTCCATAAGGACTCGCGTGAGGTGGAACCCGTCAATTATTGGGTCGAGGACTAGTGTGATTGGATTGCCCTGATTGGTGTTAACCGGACGATCCGTGCGGTTGAAGGTGATCGGCCCTAGTTTGTATTGTGGGACGACTGGTTCCGTTAAGTCGACATCCCTAAGGGTGTGCGTCTGGTCCGGGTTGGGAGTGTAGGTGCCGTTTACCACATTCACCGTTTGGATTCGCGGGGGAAATTTCTTTTGCCCTCCTATACTCGGTGATCTGGGCTCCTCGTCGTCATCGTCGCTTTCAGACCCCTTATCTTTGTTTTTGGCACCTGACCTGCCGGCTTGTTTGAAGACCCAGCATTCTCTGTTGGTATGATTGGCTGGTGTTCCTGGGGTGCCATGAATTTGGCATGGGCGGTCGAGTATGCGGTCCAGACTGGACGGACCCGAATTATCATTTTTGAGTGGCCCATTCCGCTGACTGGACTTAGAGCCCCTAAATCCGGCATTGACTGTCGTATCTTCGGCGTTTCCACCATTTTTGCGCCGCTTGTGTTTGTTGCATCAGGGTTTGTCGTTGCTATCTCTGGCTTCTGATGTGCCAGGGTTGCTTGTTGTGTTGTTGCTACGGGCCAACCGGCTATTTTCGCCCGCGCAAAAGAGGGTCATGAGTGTCGTGAGGGCTGCCATGGATTTTGGCTTCTCTTGGCCGAGATGTCGGGTAAGCCACTCGTCACGGATGTTATGTTTAAAGGCCGCCAGGGCTTCGGCATCCGGACAGTCGACAATTTGGTTCTTTTTAATTAGGAACCGAGTTCAGAATTTCCTGGCCGACTCTCCGGGCTGTTGTGTTATGTGACTTAAATCATCAGCATCCGGTGGCCGCACATAAGTGCCCTAGAAGTGGTCCAGAAATGCGTCTGCCAGGTTCTCCCAGCTTCCGATGGAGTTTGCTGGCAAGCTATTCAGCCAATGCCGAGCCGGCCCCTTGAGTTTTAGCGAAAGATACTTGATGGCGTGTAGATCATCCCCGCGGGCCATGTGAATGTGGAGGAAGAAATCCTCTATCCATACCGTGGGGTCTGTAGTGTCGTCATATGATTCAATGTTCACGGGTTTAAAACCTTTTGGGAATTCATGATCCATTACTTCATCAGTGAAGCATAGGGGGTGTGCGGCGCCTCTGTGCCGGGCTATATCACGACGCAGTTCATATGAGTATTGTCTGCTGTGTTCAGCCCGGCCGGATTTGCTCTTAGTATATCTGGCGTGACGGTTGCCGTCACGCGTTGGGGCGCGCCCCCGTGATCCGTAGACCGATCTTTTATGTCCTGATTTGTTTTCCAATACTTCTCGCAGGTCCTGCGTGTTACCCCGGGCCTTGGTATTTTTGTTTGACTGGCGACGGGGTGCGGGCTGGACTTCGGGCTGATATGCCGCTTTGTCTCGGCCACGAGGTGGCCGGTCAGCCGCATCATACGTTGGTAGTGTAGGCTTTAATGCTTCCTCCCCGAGTTGGGGTAGCAACCTGCGCTTTGGGTAACTTTTGTTTGGGCGCTCGAGTTCGTATTCCTCGGCTGCCAGTACCTTGGTCCATCTATCCGCTAGCAGATCTTGATCAGCTTGAAGCTGTTGCTGCTTTTTCTTCAGGTTTTTGCCTGTGGCTATAAGCCGGCGCTTGAAGCGCTCCTGCTCGACAGGATCCTCAGGTGCGATAAATTCTTCGTCGCCGAGGCTCACCTCATCATCGGAGAGGGGCATGTAATTGTCATCCTCTGATTCTCCGTCTGCCGCCTGTTCCTTAGGGCTAGCTTGCCCATCCTCCTGCTCGAAGCCTGGCTGGAGGGGATTGTCTTCGTCTTCGGCACTATCCGCAGCGTTATTGTTTCTTGTGCCGGTATCGCTGCTTTTGCTATGGCGGGGCTTAGAGCGGCGCCAATGACGCCAGTGCTTAGATTGCTTCTCGAGGGGATTATCCTTCGTTGCCTTATTGCCATCGATTTCTTTGTGGGTGTCCACCATGTATATATATCATATGATGAGGTGGTTGTATGTCTTCGGAGTCGAAATCAAGCATGTCGGTTAAGTCGTCGACAGTGGCTATTAAGTGGGTGGTGGGTGGGGAATGAATTTCTTCGTCGTCCGCTTCCCACTCAAGCTGAACATAGTTCGGCCAAGGGTCTCCTGACAAGGAGAGAGACCTCAATGAATTTAGCACGTCGCCCAAGGGCGAGTGCTGAAAGATATCTGCGGAGATAAACTCCATGATGGATGCCCAATCAGATTCGATAGGCACGGACGCAGGCGGTTCGGAGCCTGTGGCCGGGGACGAATCCAAGGGTCCGGAAACGCAGGTCTCATAGGGGGTGAAGTCAGTATTCGACTCTATCGCCGCTGGGTGTGCAGCCTCCGTGGCGGGGTCCATCCACCCGTCCTCGGACGGCACGATCTGCTCCGGATTGAGGGCTGGAGTAGCCACAGGTGTGATCTCCCGAACACTGTCTGGCGGCAGAGCTAAGTCATGCTCGTCGTGACTGTGTGGCGCACCTGACACGGGCTCGAATCCGTCGAAGACCAAGTCTCCGCGGATATCGGTAGTATAGTTCAAGCTTCCAAATCTGACCTGATGGCCAGGGGCGTAGCTCTCGATCTGCTCCAGATGGCCAAGCAAGTTGGCCCGCGGTACGAAGCCGCCAAATACGAATATCTGTCTGGGGAGAAAAACCTCACCCTGGATCGCATCGTTGCCGATGATCGAAGGAGCCATCAAGCCTTATGGTGACGACACAGTGGGACTCTCAATGAAAGCACCAATGTCGGTGTCAAAACCGGCGGATCTCGGGTAGGGGGTCCCGAACTGTGCGTCTAAGGCGGATGGTAACAGGAGGCAGGGGACACAATGTTTACCCAGGTTCGGGCACTCTCGATGGAGGTAATACCCTACTTCCTGCTTGATTGATCTTGATGATATGAGTATTACAAGAGTTGATCTACCACGAGATCGTAGAGGCTAAACCCTAGAAGCTAGCCTATGATTATGATTGTTGTTGTCCTACGGACTAAACCCTCTGGTTTATATAGACACCGGAGGGGGCTAGGGTTACACAGAGTCAGTTACAAGGGAGGAGATCTACATATCCGAATTGCCAAGAATGCCTTCCACGCAAAGGAGAGTTCCACCCGGACACGGGACGAAGTCTTCAATCTTGTATCTTCATAGTCCAACAGTCCGGCCAAAGTATATAGTCCGGCTATCCGAGGACCCCCTAATCCAGGACTCCCTCAACGGGTAACAAGTAATTAAAGTAAATAAGGTGCAGCAAGATGGCTCAATCCTTTTTGTAGCAAAGGACAAGCCTGGACAAACTCTTATATAAAGGAAAGTGCTCCCGAGGACACATGCGAATTATCATCAAGCTAGTTTTCATCACGTTCATATGATTCGCGTTCGGTACTTTGATAATTTGATATGTGGGTGGACCGGTGCTTGGGTACTGCCCTTCCTTGGACAAGAATCCCACTTATGATTAACCCCTCTTGCAAGCATCCGCAACTACAAAAGAAGTATTAAGGTAAACCTAACCATAGCATGAAACATATGGATCCAAATCAGCCCCTTACGAAGCAACACATAAACTAGGGTTTAAGCTTCTGTCACTCTAGCAACCCATCATATACTTATTACTTCTCAATGCCTTCCTCTAGGCTCAAACAATGGTGAAGTGCCATGTAGTGGACGTTCACATGACACCACTAGAGGAGAGACAACATACATCTCATCAAAATATCGAACGAATACCAAATTCACATGACTACTTATAGAAAGACTTCTCCCATGTCCCCAGGAACAAACGTAACTACTCACAAATCATATTCATGTTCATAATCAGAGGGGTATTAATATGCATAAAGGATCTGAACATATGATCTTCCACCGAATAAATCAACTAACATCAACTACAAGGAGTAATCAACACTACTAGTAACCCACACGTACCAATCTGAGGTTTTGAGACAAAGATTGGATACAAGAGATGAACTAGGGGTTTGAGATGAGATGGTGCTGGTGAAGATGTTGATGGAGATTGACCCCCTCCTGATGAGAGGATCGATGGTGATGATTTCCCCCTCCCGGATGGATGTTTCCCTGGCAAAACAGCTCCGCCGGAGCCCTAGATTGGTTCCGCCTCGTGGCGGCGGAGTTTCGTCCCGTGAGCTTGCTTATGATTTTTTCTCGGACGAATGACTCCATATAGCAGAAGATGGGCACCAGAGGCCTGCCAGGGGGCCCACAAGATAGGGGGCACGCCCAGGGGGTAGGGTGCGCCCCCATCCTCGTGGCCAGGGTGTGGGCCCCCTCTGGTTAATTCTTTCACCAGTATTTTATATATAATCCAAAATGTGCTCCCGTGAAGTTTCAGGACTTTTGGAGTTGCGCAGAATAGGTCTCTAATATTTGCTCCTTTTCCAGCCCAGAATTCCAGCTGCCGACATTCTCCCTCTTCATGTAAACCTTGTAAAATAAGAGAGAATAGGCATACGTATTATGACATAATGTGTAATAACAGCTCATAATGCAATAAATATTGATATAAAAGCATGATGCAAGATGGACGTATCACTTCCTACTCTGAGTCATCTGGTCAACTTGCTTCGTCCGTCTTCTGGAGGCACTGATAGCTAGGAGCCGGCCATGA
>NC_041388.1:511263658-511302214 GCF_002162155.2 Triticum dicoccoides
CTAGCGGGTGGTAGGCCATCCGCCCGGTTCTTGCCCGCCACATGGCACCAACAGGCCAGGCCGGCCTGCCAGCCCACGCGCATGACGAGACATCACTGTAGGCTGGGACCTGCCACTACAGGGCCTCGGCACGCGCATGGATCCGCTGCGGTCGAGGCGGGTGGTTGCACTTCCGCACATAGTCAATGTGCGCATTTATCATGCGGTAAACGCGGGGTCATGGGGGGAGTGGGCGCAGTTAATCCCACGACCCCCACATCGTGCCCCCTCGGCTCCGCCGCCAGGGGGCTATAAGTAGGGGGAAGAGGATGCGGCAGAACGCACACGCGCCCTCCTCTCCCATTGCTTCCTTTCTTCTTCTTCTTCTTCTTCTTCTTCTTCTTCTTCTTCTTCTCTTTGCTGCCATCGCATCCCTTCCTCCTACCGAGGCACAACAGCAGACCACCGTCGCCAGGCCCCCTCGCTCCGCATCTTCCTTGCTCCGCTCACCGCCGCGGCGCGCCTCCGTCCCGTATCCATGCTCATGGCGCGCGAACAGGCCGGCGACTGGGACGGCTCCAACATTCATGAAGATCACCTCACTTTCCTCCACCAGACGTGTCGGCTGCCTCGTGAGGCACGCGTGAAGGCGCATGTTCCTCCAGAGGCAGAGATCTCACCGACACCGGAGGACAGCGAACGCGTCGTCTTCCGGTCACACTTTCTCCGCGGCTTCGGTCTGTCGACAAGCAACTTCTTCCATTCTTTTCTTTCCTTCTACAAAGTCCAGCCGCACCACCTCACGCCGAACACGGTGGTGCTGCTGGCCGCCTTCGTCACCCTCTGTGAAGGCTACCTCGGCATACTCCCCACCCTTGAGATCTGGGGGGAGTTATTCTACCTCAAGCTGGGTACCGCCGCCAAGAACGAGGCGGCCTAGTGCGGGGCATACATCGTAGTGCGGCGCTCGAGAACCGAGGTCTACTTCCCGTCCCTTTCGTTGTTGCAGTCTGCCAAGCTGTGGCAACGATCCTACTTCTACGTCAAGAACGTTCACCCGGCGGAGGACTACATCAACCTACCGGCTGAGCCTCGCACCAATTGGCAGTTTCGACTGAAGACCCTGTCGGCCGCCTCCTCCGCCGCTCTCGCCTGGCTTCAGGTGATGACGGAGTCAGAGGGCCTCAAGGCCTCGGATCTGCTGACCGCCTTCATGGTGCGCCGAGTGCTTCCCCTTCAGTACCGGCCCCACATCATTTGTCGTATGAGCGGGCACCGGGACCCATGCCGAATGAGCACCAAGGAGATGCCGGACGTGGAGATCGTCCGGCTAGTAAACTACTTCTCCAACTGCAAGCTCTCGGAGAAGGAGTGGCAGTTCGGCAAGCCGCAGTATAGTCGAGCACACCCTCCACCTACAGTAAGTCTTTTAATCCTTTTTTCCTTCATTTGTCTGTGTTCGTCTTTTGCGGATCCTCTCGACCCAGTCGGCTTCTGACGCCCTAGAGCCAGGCTATCAACAGTAGCCGGACCGTGCAGCGAGCGACATGGACGAGCCCGACTTGGGGGCGGCCGCCATGGAAGATGATGACGCCACAGGCGATGGTGGAGTAGGCGGCTCCTCAGCAGGCGACCTTGAGGATTGGCCGGATGATGACGAGGAGGACAACGAACCACGTTGTTCTCACGACGCTGACAAGGTGGGCCCGAGCTCTTCAGCCGCGCTGAAGCATTGAGCTGACGCCGGGTTATATGGCAGTCGGCCCAAGAGGCAGGAGGGCGCCGTGAAGGCGGCCCAATTCCAAAAGGCCCCGAAGCAACGCCTGGTGGTGTCTGCATGAGTATTTTGGCCCTTCCGTTGTTGCTTTGTATTTGCTTTTCTTCTTCTCTCGCAAAATTTTCCTCAATTCTTCTTGTTTGGCACGAACAAGGCCCCTCTCTCTCTTCAGCGGGCCCTATCCGCCTCAGTGATTGGGGCGGCAGGCGGCTCTGCAGAACCCTGCCGCATGGACCCGCTTGCCGACTTCTAGGAGGCAATGGAGAGGAACGCGCGGGAGGCACGTGAGGAGCGGGAGCGGGCGGAGGAGGTGTAGGATCGAAAGTATGTCTAGAGGGGGGGTGATTAGACTACTTGACCAAATAAAAATCTAGCCTTTTCCCAATTTTAAGTCTTGGCAGATTTTAGCAACTTAGCACTAGTCAAGTAAACAACCTACACATGCAAGTCTAAGAGTATAGCAGTGGAATGTAAAGAATTGCCCATGAAGGTAAAGGGAGGAGTTTGGAGGGAGAAAACGCAATGTAGACACGGAGATTTTTGGCATGGTTCCGATAGGTGGTGCTATCGTACATCCACGTTGATGGAGACTTCAACCCATGATGGGTAACGGTTGCGCGAGTCCACAGAGGGCTCCACCCACAAAGGGTCCACGAAGAAGCAACCTTGTCTATCCCATCATGGCCATCACCCACGAAGGACTTGCCTCACTAGGGTAGATCTTCACGAAGTAGGCGATCTCCTTGTCCGTACAAACTCCTTGGTTCAACTCCACAATCTTAACGGAGGCTCCCAAGTGACACCTAACCAATCTAGGAGACACCACTCACCAAAAGGTAATAGATGGTGTGTTGATGATGAACTCCTTGCTCTTGTGCTTCAAATGATAGTCTCCCCAACACTCAACTCTCTCTCATAGGATTGGATTTGGTGGAAAGATGATTTGAGTGGAAAGCAACTTGGGGAAGGTGATACGTCTCCAATGTATCTACTTTTCCAAACACTTTTGCCCTTGGTTTGGACTCTAACTTGCATGATTTGAATGGAACTAACCCGAACTGACATTGTTTTTAGCAAAATTGCCATGGTGTTATTTTTGTGCAGAAATAAAAGTTCTCGGAATGACCTGAAAATCAATGGAGATTATTTTTGGAATATATAAAAGATATTGGCGAAAGATTCCACGTTAGGGGGCCCACACCCTGTCCATGAGGGTGGGGGCGCGCCCCTGCCTCTTGGGCCCCCTGACGCTCCACTGACCTCAACTCCAACTCCATATATTCACGTTCAGGGAGAAAAAATAGCAGAGAAGGATTCATCTGTTTTATGACACGGAGCCGCCGCCAAGCCCTAATCTCTCTCGGGAGGGCTGATATGGAGTCCGTTCGGGGCTCCGGAGAGGGGATCCGTCGCCATTGTCATCATCAACCTTCCTCCATCACCAATTTCATGATGCTCACCGTCGTGCGTGAGTAATTCCATCATAGGCTTGCTGGACGGTGATGGGTTGGATGAGATTTATCATGTAATCGAGTTAGTTTTGTTAGTGTTTGATCCCTAGTATCCATTATGTTCTGAGATTGATGTTGCTATGACTTTGCTATGCTTAATGCTTATCACTAGGGCCCGAGTGCCATGATTTCAGATTTGAACCTATTATGTTTTCATGAATATATATGAGTTCTTGATCCTATCTTGCAAGTCTATAGTCACATATTATGTGTTATGATCCGTTAACCCCGAAGTGACAATAATCGGGATACTTACCGGTGATGACCGTAGTGTGAGGAGTTCATGTATTCACTATGTGTTAATGCTTTGGTCCGGTACTCTACTAAAAGGAGGCCTTAATATCCCTTAGTTTCCAATAGGACCCCGCTGCCACGGCAGGGTAGGACAAAATATGTCATGCAAGTTCTTTTCCATAAGCACGTATGATTATATTCGGAATACATGCCTACATTACATTGATGAACTAGAGCTAGTTCCGTGTCACCCTATGTTATAACTATTGCAAGAGGAATCGCATCCGACATAATCATCCATCACTGATCCATTGCCTACGAACTTTTCATATATTGTTCTTCGCTCATTTACTTTTCCGTTGCTACTGTTACAATCACTATAAAACCAAAACTGCTACCGTTACTTTTGCCACTGTTACCACTACTATCATATTACTTTGCTACTAATTACTTTGTTGTAGATATTAAGTTCCCAGGTGTGGTTGAATTGACAAGTCAGCTGCTAATACTTGAGAATATTCTTTGGCTCCACTTGTGTCGAATCAATAAATTTGGGTTGAATACTCTACCCTCGAAAACTGTTGCGATCCCCTGTACTTGTGGGTTATCAAGACTATTTTCTGGCGCCGTTGCCGGGGAGCATAGCTCTATTCTTTGAGTCACTTGGGATTTATATCTGCTGATCACTATGAAGAACTTGAAAGATAAAAGAACCAAGATTTTTCCCTCAACTATGAGGGGAGGTAAGGAACTGCCATCTAGCTCGGCACTTGATTCACCTTCTGTTTTGAGTAAACTTGCGAAACCTACACCTGCTATTCATTCTGATATGTCGCATGTTATTGATGATGCCACTTCTGCTTTCCATGATACTTATGATGGAACTACTTCTATGCTTGATAATATTGTGCCAATGGTGAATTTCTTGATGAACAACTTGCTAGGGTTAGCGAGAATGAAATTATTGAAACTGATAATATTGATGAAAGTGATGATGAAGATTCTCCCCCTAGATATGAATTGCCTGTTGTGCATGAGGGTTATGTTATGGATGAAGAAACTTCTAGAGACTTCTTAGCTTGCAATGATAGATCCGATCTTAAGAAATTATTAGCTAAGCTTAAAGAAAAGTCTTTGAATGCTAGAATGAAATATGACCCTGCTTTTGCTACTTCACCTATCTTTATTACGGATAAGGATTATGGTTTCTCTGTCGATCCTGATTTAATTACTTTGGTTGAATATGATCCTTTTTATGGCTATGAATCTGAAAGTGTTGTGGCACATCTTACTAAATTAAATGATATAGCCACCCTGTTTACTCATGATGAGAAAACTCGCTATTACTTTATCCTTAAGTTGTTTCCGTTCTCATCAAAGGGTGATGCTAAAATATGGTTTAATTCTCTTGATCCTGGTTGTGTGCGTAGTCCCCAGGATCTGATTTATTACTTCTCTGCTAAATATTTCCCCTCTCATAAGAAACAAGCTGCCTTAAGGGAAATATATAATTTTGTGCAAATTGAAGAAGAAAGTCTCCCACAAGCTTGGGGGAGGCTTCTCCAATTACTTAATGCTTTGCCTGATCACCCCCTCAAGAAAAATGAAATACTTGATATCTTTTATAATGGACTAACCGATCCTTCCAGAGACTACCTGGATAGTTGTGATGGTTGTTTTTTCAGGGAAAGAACTGTTGATCAAGCTGAATTGCTATTTAATAATATGTTGAGTAATGAAAATGATTGGACACTTCCTGAACCAACTCCTAAGCCAACTCCGAAGAAAAGGGGTATTCTATTTCTCAGTCCTGAAGATATGCAAGAGGCAAACAAATCTATGAAAGAAAAAGGTATTAAAGCTGAAGAGTTTAAGAATTTACCACCTATTGAAGAAATACATGGTCTTGATAACCCGACATAGGTAGTAAAGGTAAATTCTCTCTATAGATTTGATGAAGGTGATATTACTCATTATAAGTCTGCTAGCCAATGCTTAGATGAGTTTGATAATTTTATTGTTAAACAAGAAAACTTCAATGCTTATGTTGGTAGACAATTGAAATGCAATGCTGATATGCTTGAACACTTGAGTGATTATATGTCTAGAGTTAAAGGTGAACTTAAACTTAAAGTAGAACAAGTACTTAAGGCTCAGAATGATTTGCTCAATGAATTAAATAATAAGAAAAATGATAATGTTGTCAGAGTTATGACTAGAGGGGGTAAAATGACTCGGGAACCTTTGTATCCTGAGGGCCATCCTAAGAGAATTGAGCAAGATTCTCAGAGAACTAATGTTGATGCACCTAGTTCTTCAAAGAAGAAGGAAAAGAAAAATGATATGACTTTGCATGCTTCTAGTGAACCTGTTGTTGACACACCTGAGAATCCCAATGATATTTCTATTTCTGATGCTGAAACACAATCTGGTAATGAACATGAACCTAGTGATAATGTTAATGATGATGTTCATGTTGATGCTCAACCTAGCAATGATAATGATGTAGAGATTGAACCTGTTGTTGATCTTGATAACCCACAATCAAAGAATCAACCTTATGATAAGAGAGACTTTGTTGCTAGGAAGCACGGTAAGGAAATAGAACCATGGGTTCAGAAACCCATGCCTTTTCCTCCTAAACCATCCAAGAAAAAGGATGATGAGGATTTTGAGCGCTTTGCTAAAATGATTAGACCTATCTTTTTGCGTATGCGTTTGACTGATATGCTTAAAATGAATCCTTATGCTAAGTACATGAAGGATATTGTTACTAATAAAAGAAAGATACTGGAAGCTGAAATTTCCACCATGCTTGCTAATTACACTTTTAAGGGTGGAATACCAAAGAAACTTGGAGATCGAGGAGTACCAACTATACCATGCTCCATTAAAAGAAACTATGTTAAAACTGCTTTATGTGATCTTGGAGCCGATATTAGTGTTATGCCTCTCTCTTTATATCGTAGACTTAATTTGAATAAGTTGACACCTACTGAAATATCTTTGCAAATGGCTGATATATCAACTGCTATGTCTGTCGGTATTTGTGAGGATGTGCCTGTCGTAGTTGCAAACGTTACTATTTTAACAGACTTTGTTATTCTTGATATTCCCGAGGACGATAGTATGTCGATTATCCTTGGTAGACCATTTTTGAATACCGCAAGGGCTGTTATTGATTGCAACAAAGGCAATGTCACTTTTCATGTTAATGGTAATGAGCATATGGTACACTTTCCGAGGAAATAACCTCAAGTCCACAGTATCAATTCTATTGGAAAATTTTCAACAATTACTATTGGACGTTTTGAATTTCCTCTTCCTACTGTCAAGAAGAAATATGATATTCTTATTGCTGGGGACGTGCATATCCCCATTGAGGTAACCTAGTGTTGTTCGAAATTTCTCAGGTTTCATGCGATTCAGAATGAGTTTGTTAACAAGACTTGATCAACCTTGTTAGTGGATTCCTTTTGATGAGCATGAGATGGATGAAGTTAGAAAGCACAACCTTCTGTACCCTCCTTTACTTTATGTTATTTAATTTAAATAAAGTAAAAATAGTATTTTCTGTCTGCTTTCTGAATTATCCTTGCAATAAAAATGCCCCGAAAATAGAAGTTCTCCAAATGCCCTGAAAATGAAATATGAATTTTTCTAGAATATTTAAGAATTTTTGGCACTGAGAACACATCAGGTGGACCCACCATGTGCCCACGAGGGTGGAGGGCGCACCCACCCCCTGGGCACGCCCCCTGCTTCGTGGACCCCATGTGGGTCCCCTCCACTTATTCTTGCACCCACACACTTCATCTTCCTCCATAAAAAATCATCCACCAGCTCAAACCCGTGTTCTAGCTCATCTTGCTGCCATTTTCGATCTCCTTGCTCAAAGCTCCATTCACAAAACTGCTCTGGGGGATTGTTCTTCGGTATGTGACTCCTCCAATGGTCCAGTTAGTTTTTGTTCTAGTGCTTTATTTATTGCAAATTTTTGCTGCTTAGGTGACCCTGTTCTTGAGCTTGCATGTCAATTTTATGTGGTCAAAAGTAGTTTTAATGCATGATATAGCCTCTAGACACTTGTAGGAGTAGTTGCTATTAATTTTGTTGAGTTTGGTTCACTTTTATTTTGAGTCACTAAAAATTTCAGAAATTTTTCAGAGGAAGAAATATGTTTAGGAAAATGTACCAAGGTGGTTCCTCAAGGAAGCAAGGCCCAAGGCCCGCAAGACGTGAGCCGGACAATGAACTACCAAGGGAGGCTCAAGTGCGGCCTTGTGAATGGCCGTCAGAGGATTTCATGGTCCAGGCAGGCATCAAGGAAGAATTTGACGCATATGTGCGTAACGCTGATCTTGAGAGCTTTGAGTCAGATAAGTGCCGGCAATACCTCTATTTAACTGATTCATTTGTGAGAAGGTTTAAATTTACATCATCGCGCAACTCTCATAATGTCCTATTTGATCTTTATGATCAATCTTATACCATGGACTTAGAAGATTTTAATACTGCTTGTAAACTCCCACAGTGGGGTAGTGCTAGTGAACCTCGCAAATCTGAATTTAAAGAATTTCTTGCTAGTATCACTGTGGGGGAATCTAGACAAATAACACAAGCTACCATAGTGAGCATTCATTTTCCTGCCATACATTATTTTGCTTTCTTTGTGGGTAGATGCATTAACGGTAAAGATGAGGCTTGCCATATGTGTGTTCCAGATCTTAGTGTTCTCAAGAGTGCTGTATTAGGAGATAGACAATATAACTTGGGGGCTATTGTTGCATGTAGGTTGCATCTTAATGGTTTAACTGGAGATTTGTTTGGTGGAATTTATGCAACTCGTGTAGCTAACTTTCTTGGTATACCCATATGTGGGGATGATATTGAGTTGCCTCCTGCTTATCTAGATTATAATGCTATAGTTCGTCACCAGTTTGTTGAGAGGAACAATCAGTTCCTCCAGTACCGACTAATCTTTGACAGACGGCGCACCATCCACATTGCTCTCCCTGCTCCTGCTTCCTTTGATTTTCAGACAAAAGGGAGATATGTTATAACCAGGGAGGAGGTGAACGAGTACGAGAGGAGGACGGAGGCAGCTCGCCTCCAAGCTGCAGCTCATAAGGCAATTGCCGCTGCATCTCAGTACGACCCCAGCTACAACTTTGATCAATGGGCATAGACCAACTTAGGCCAAAAGCCTAAGCTTGGGGGAGTACATATTTCTCACCGACATTACATTCATGTTCAAACACTCATGCCAGTTGTCGGTGTCCATACTTTTTCATTGTATCATCCATGCTAGTTTATTTTATTTTTGAGCTTTTCTTCTTGTGTGTTTGAAAAACCTTAAGAAAAACAAAAAAATAGTTGTAGCTTTTAGCTAGTTTACTTTCCATGCCTGTAGTAGTAGTAATTAAAAAGAAAACCCAAAAAGATTTCTCGCTCTTCTTTTGCTTGTTGGGAGCTTTCCCGTGTAAATAGTTTTGTTTCTTTTCTTTTCTTTGGGGGTCGAGAGGAGAAGACCATGATGAAAATGTTGAGTGGCTCTCATACGCATTATTGTTCATCTAACAAAGAGCCCATATTACCTTGTCTTCTCCCATGTATTGAATGCTTGCAGATTCCAGCTTAGTTGAATGCACGTGCACTATTATTATTATCCACACTATTCGGTTGTGCAAGTGAAAGGCAATAATGACGATATATGATGAACTGATTGAGATGAGAAAAGCTGGTATAAACTCGACCTCTCTTGTTTTTGTAAATATGATTAGTTCATCATTCTTAATTCAACCTGTTATGAAAGAAACATGTTTGCAATGATAATTAGAGATTATAGTTGCTCATGCCATGCTTAATTTGCTAGGAGTTTATAATGGTTTACCTTGCGTGCCAACACGCTATTAAAATGGTTGTGATGTGGTATGATAGGGTGCTATCCTCCTTTGAACGATTCGAGTGGCTTGACTTGGCACATGTTCACGCATGTAATTGAAACAAAATCAACATAGCCTCCACGATATTTAAGTTCATGGTGAATTATATCCTACTCATCACTACAAACAAATACACTTTCGCGATGACACGTGTTTGTCACAGTAGGTCACGTTTTTTTGTCATGCATGTACATCCATGACGATTTTATGATAGAATCAAGATAGTCATACCTGTGATGTCGTAGAAGTGTTTGAAAGTGCAACTATCCCTGGGTGGTTTTGGTAATTCCTAACAACATATAGCTCATTGAGCTAACATTATTCCAAGATTAATATTTTAGGAAAAGCTCAATGAATGGCATGGCATGGATGAGGAAAGTGGATCGCTCAAAATTCTAAGGACAAAAAGTTTGGCTCAAGCTTGAAGCTCAAGACTCTACATTTTATATTTTAGTGATCCAAGATCACATTGAGTCTATAGGAAAAGCCAATACTATCAAGGAGGGATGAGGTGTTGCTTAATGGCTTGCTTGCTCAAAGTGCTTAGTGATATGCTCCAAAATCCTCAACTACCTTCCCACATCCACATATGACCTAAACCAAAAGTCAAACTCGGCACCACCGATTCTTTCTATCTGGCGCCACCAAGTTTCAAATGTCATAGCCACTGCCACAAACCCTAGGCAAATCGGTCTCACCGATAGGGATCTCGGTCTCACCGAGATGGGATTGTAATCTCTCTGTTTCCCTTTGTAATGTTTCGGTCTTACCGAGATGAGCAATCGGTCCCACCGAGATTGCAATGTAAACTCTCTGTTTCCCTTTTGTAACATTTCGGTCCCACCGAGATGAGCGAATCGGTCCCACCGAGTTTACCTGACCAACTCTCTGGTTAGCTTATTACCAAAATCGGTCCCACCGAGTTTGTGTAATCAGTCACACCAAGATTACGTTATGCCCTAACCCTAACCATATCGGTCCTACCGAGTTGCATCTCAGTCCCACCGAAAATCCTAACGGTCACTAGGTTTGCTGAATCGGTCCGACCGAGTTTAACCATTTGGTCCCACCGAGTTTGGCAAATTGTGTGTAACGGTTAGATTTTGTGTGGAGGCTACATATACCCCTCCACCCACTCTTCATTCGTGGAGAAAGCCATCAGAACATACCTACACTTCCAATACACATTTTCTGAGAGAGAACCACCTACACTTGTGTTGAGGTCAAGATATTCCATTCCAACCATATGAATCTCGATCTCTAGCCTTCCCCAAGTTGCTTTCCACTCAAATCTTCTGTCCACCAAATCCAAATCCTGAGAGAGAGAGAGTTGAGTGTTGGGGAGACTATCATTTGAAGCACAAGAGCAAGAAGTTCATCATCAACACACCATTTGTTACTTCTTGGAGAGCGGTGTCTCGTAGATTGGCTAGGTGTCACTTGGGAGCCTCTGACAAGATTGTGGAGTTGAACCAAGGAGTTTGTAAGGGCAAGGAGATCGCCTACTTCGTGAAGATCTACCGCTAGTGAGGCAAGTCCTTCGTGGGCGACGGCCGTGATGGAATAGACAAGGTTGCTTCTTCGTGGACCCTTCGTGGGTGGAGCCCTCCGTGGACTCGCGTAACTGTTACCCTCCATGGGTTGAAGTCTCCATCAACGTGGATGTACGATAGCACCACCTATCGGAACCACGACAAAAACATCCGTGTCTCCAATTGCGTTTGAATCCTCCAAACCCTTCCCTTTACATTCTTGCAAGTTGCATGCTTTACTTTCCGCTGCTCATATACTCTTTTGCATGCTTGCTTGAATTGTGTGGAGATTGCTTGACTTGTGCTAAGATAGCTAAAATCTGCCAAGAACTAAAATTGGGAAAAGGCTAGATTTTTATTTGGTCAAGTAGTCTAATCACCCCCCTCTAGACATACTTTCGATCCTACAAGTGGCATCGAGCTTTGTTCTCCATTTGCTTTGATTTCCATAGCTTTTGGTGATCACAGCCTTGGTTTCACAACCTAGGAGAGTATGGCGTCTAGCGAGGGAAATTATCACCGTAGAGGTCCTTACTTTGATGGCACTAATTTTGCTAGTTGGAAGCATAAGATGAAAATGCATATTCTTGGACATAACCCCGCCGTTTGGGCTATTGTGTGTATTGGCTTGCAAGGTGAATTCTTTGATGGGAAAGAACCGAACCGTGAAGCTGCCGTGGAAGAGTTGAAGATGCTGCAATACAACGCTCAAGCTTGTGATATCCTCTTCAATGGATTGTGCCCCGAAGAATTCAACAAAATCAGCTGTCTTGAGAATGCAAAGGAAATCTGGGATACTTTGATTGATATGCACGAAGGTACCGACTCCGTCAAGGAATCCAAATTGGATGTGCTTCAGAGTCAACTTGACAAGTTCAAAATGAAGGATGGTGAAGGTGTCGCTGAAATGTACTCTAGGCTTACTCTTATCACAAATGAGATTGCCGGCTTAGGGAGTGAAGAGACGACTGATAGATTCATCATCAAGAAGATCCTAAGAGCCTTGGATGGAAAATATGATACCGTGTGCACATTGATCCAAATGATGCCCAATTACAAAGATCTCAAGCCAACGGAAGTCATCGGAAGAATTGTTTCTCATGAGATGTCACTCAAGGATAAAGAGGAACTTCACAACAAATCAAGTGGTGCTTACAAAGCCTCATGTGAAGCCCCCACATCATCGAGTGAGAAACAAACCTTCAATGAAGAATTGAGCTTAATGGTGAAGAACTTCAACAAGTTCTACAAGAGTAGAAGCAAAGAGAGAAGCTCCAAGTCAAGGTCCTACAATGACAAAAGATCTTCTAGTCGAGAGCAAAACTGCTACAATTGTGGAAGGCCCGGACACTATTCCAATGAGTGTACAGCCCCCTACAAGAGAAGAGAAGATTCTCCCAAGAGAAGAAGTAGAAGAGAAGAATCACCATCTAGAGAAAGAAGGAGTAGAGATGATCGTTATGAACGAAGACCCTCACGGAGAAGCAGGGATTCGGAAAGAAAGGACAAGTCATCAAGGAGCTACACAAAACGAAGACATCAAGCTCATGTTGGTGAATGGGTATCCAGCTCCGACTCCGACAACCACTCCGAGAGAAGCTATCACTCCGACTCCAAATATACTCAAGATGAAGGTGTTGCCGGTCTAGCACTTGTGACAACCAACTCCTACGACATATTTGACTCACCACATGAAGGAGTTGGAACATGCTTCATGGCTAAAGGCCCAAAGGTATCACACCCCGAGTATGTTGATTTCAATAGTGATGAAGATGACTTGTTAGGTGATGATGATTTACTTATTGACAACTCTAGTGATGAATACTATGATGAAACGTCAATTAATCATGCTAATCAAGATAAAACGAATGACAATGATAAGGAGAAGATTGAATCTCTAACTAAAGAACTAAACACTCTTAAGTTAGCTCATGAAACTATCTTAGCAGATCATCGAGAGCTTTTAAGGACTCATGAGAAATTACGCTTTGAAAAGCTCAACCTTGAGCAAGAGCATGAGTTCTTAAAAGCAATCAATGATGATCTTCGCAAGAAAAGTTCTTCTTACATTGCCAAGCATTTACTCTTATCCACTTACATGCCTCAAGTCAAGTCTAGTAACAAGAACAAGAAAGATTCTTCCTCTAGTAGTAACAATAATCATGCTAAATCCAATATTGTTGCTTCTAGTAGTTCTCTTGATTCCACTAATGATTCTCTTAGCCAAGTTACACTTGAGCAAGAAAATAGCTTATTGAAGGGAATTATAGAGAAAGGTGTTTACAAGAGCCTTGCCGGAAGTAAGCAATTCGAGGAAATTGTATGCAAGCAAGGAAGGCACCGGAAGAATCAAGGTGTTGGTTTTGAACGAAAGTTCAATGCCAATGGAGTTGAGTGGGAAGACGATCAATACCCCAAGACGAAGTTTGTTCCTCAACAAGAGAAATATGATCCTACTTCTTTCAAAGAGACACAAGCTCAAGATGATCTTCCACCACAAGACCACAAGCAAAAAGGCAAGGACAAGCTTCAAGAGGAAATTGATGCATTTTAAGAAGATCCTAAGGCCTTGGTCAAGTGGGTTCCCAAGACTACTTCAAGTTCCACTTCATCAAGTACAACTACAACACCGAGGATTCCCATCAAGATGGTGTGGATCCCGAAGAAGAACTAGAGAGTTCTTGAGGGTGACTCCGCCAACATACTTCACTCTTATCATCTTGGCAAGAACAAGTGCAATCAACTTCCACATCTTGCACTAGTTCAAGGAGTCACAAACCCTCTTATTGGCAAGACAAGGGACAAGGTAACCTAAAAGCTTTCATAGATATCATCTTGTGTGTGCATCACTTTATGTCTATGGATATCCTTGTTTGTTCCTTGTGGGACTAACCCGTGTAGGTATTGAAAGTGCAACTCACTCCAATGGATAGCTCCAAATGATCTACATCAACATTGAGCATCCACATCTTCAACATCTACATGAAGTCATCATCGACAAAACCCAAGGTTAGTTCATCCCTCTTAGGGGGGATCTCACATCTAGGGGGAGCTTTACTCTAAGAATTGAGCTAAAGCAACTCTAATGGTGTGAACACAACAATGCTTTATGTAAAATTGGTAACCCCACTTGTGCTTAAACGATGAGTATGACCTATGATCAAATGTTCTCATTTGACTCCTAAGTCAATATACTCATATATAGATGACCTAGTCATCGCCAATTGTTTGATAGATGCTAGAATTGGTTGTGCATGCTTTGCCACATATTTCAATTGCCATTTTATTGTGTGAGCATGTTGATTGCATATTTCACTCATTCGAGGACATCCACTTGTTGTTTTGATTGATTGATTGTTTTTCTTTTCTTTTGCCAAGTGGATGGACAAGAATGCCTAAGAACCCTCTCTAGCTATCTATGCTTTTCTCGTCTCAAACTCTATTCATGCTACATCACAAAATTTGATCAAGTCAGATTCGAACCACTCTGTGTGAAGAGCACTCGGAGTCCCCGATTCATCATAGACTTAAACTTCAAAAACTTCTTTTTGCGTTTCGGTCTGATCGATTCATCCATTTCGGTCATACCGAGATCACTAAGTCGATCTAGGTTTTCAATCTCGGTGCAACCGATGTGAACCTTTCGGTCACACCGAGTTTCAGTAACTGCTTGCGGTTATGAATCTCGGTGCCACCGAGTTGTTCCACTCGGTCACACCGACAGGGTCGGGCTATATATACTCACGGGCAAAATTTTGGAAATTTCTCCAAAATCCCTTTGCCCGCGCATAGCTCGCTCTGCCTCCTGGGTCTCCGGATTGTCCTCCTCGTCGCCAGTTGCCTCCCGCCGCTGGTCTCTGCCGCCGTCAATGAAATTCTTCCCCGCCGTTGCCGCCGTAGCGAGTTCATCGCCGGGCTAGGGTATGGATTCGATCACAGTGCTATCCCCGTCCGATTCCTAGCACATTGTGTTCATTATGATTCTTACCACGATTGAAACACTTCTATCCAGTCAAAACACTCCGTAGATTAGAGTTGAATTGAAAATTTAGGGTTAGGTTTCCGCCAAAACCATCTCGGACCATCCGAGTTGTGGAACTCGGTACCACCAATTCGGCTCAGGCCATTGCACATGTAATTTTCGGTCTGACCGAGAATTGCAAATCGGTGTGACCGAGTTCAGGACTTTGTGAAACCCTAGCAGTCTCGGTGCCACCGAACTGTGACTCGGTCTGACCGAGTTCACTAGTTTAGGTTCCAACAGTTGCTTCGGTATCACCGAGTTTACAAATCGGTTGATCCGAAATTCTTTCTGTGGAAAACTAGAACGAAGTTTTTGACTCATTCTTTTGCAAAAACCTCTGCATTTTGTGATGCTCATCCACTCTATCTCATCTATATCTATTCACAGGGTCTGCTGTCAGTGTTTGCAATATGTCTGATCAGAGTGACAGCCAGAACAGGTCTGAGGAGCAGGTTCACCTGAGTGAGGGCACTAGTCCAAAGCAGGTTCAGATGATGGTAGCAGGAGCACTCCCAGCAACTTGCCCAAAGCTGCCACCAGAACAAGGAAGAAGAAAACTTCAGAGTCTGAGGATGAAGACTATGTGGCAGTTGAGGATGAGGCCACTTCCAAGAAGAAAGTGGTTAAGAAGGAATATAGCATTGCTGCTGCCACCAAGCCAGGCATGAAGCAACAGGTCCCCGCAAAGAGAATTCCAATGTCTAAGGCCAGAGCATCTACTCAAGTCCCTTTGGGATCTGAACCCAAAGAGGCTGCAACAGAAGGGAAGAAGAGGAAGGAGAGGATCAAAAAGACCACTGCTAGAGTGCTTGGGAGATCCTCAATCATGAGAGATTCTGAAGAGGAAGAGGAAGAAGAGGTTGCTGCACCAGCACCTAAGGTCCAGAAGCTTATGGGTGATGCTATAAAGTCAGGGGCTGCAACATCAAAGCCTAAAGAAGCACCCAAAGCAGCCTCCAAGCCCAAGAGTGCACCTAAGAGGAATACCAGGAGTATACCAGCTGCTGAGAAGAACAAGGCCCCAGTGCCTGAAGTTGCTGCTGATGAAGATGATGAAGGACAAGTCCTGAGAAAGCTCAAACCCAAGATTCCAGACCACAATGATGCTCATCCTGTGGCTGAGAACATGAAGATCAGGAGAGACTCAGGGTTGAGGAAATGGAGAGAGATAGACCCATATGCTACAAGAAGAAGGACTGTTGTTGATTACAGGTTCCACACAAAGGAACAACAAGATTTCTATGAGACAGTGCTGCTGGACAAGAAGCCTATAGTGTGTGAAATGAGGTGGGTCGACTGGAAGTATATCAAGGAAAATGAGGAACACTATCCTGGTGTGTTTGACAGCTTCAGTGCTTGTGGAGTTGCAGACTTTGTTGGGCAGAAGCTCACAAAGTGGAATGAGGAGCACATAATGTAATTCTACTCCACAGCACACTTCTATCCAGATGGCAGGATACTATGGATGTCTGAAGGTACAAGGTACCACTCAACTATTGAGGAATGGGCAAATCTGATCAATGCTCCTAAGGAAGAAGAAGATGACTTGGATGTCTATGCCAAGAAGAAGATGGATCACAACTCTATGGCAAACATGTACAAGGAGATTCCTGAAGATGATCTTGAGACTCACCAGTTTGGGTCAGTAAAACACTTGCTGTCAGGGCTGCCTACAATCAATTGGATCCTTAGGCACACTCTCTTGCCCAAGTCTGGTGATCACAGAATGATCAGAGGCCATGCAATTAACTTGCTACATATATTTGATGTGCCATAGAAGTTCAAGGTCATGAGCCTTATAGTTGAGACTATCAAGAGGACTGCAGCTGACCAGAAAAGAAGTTGTGGATATGCCCCACAGATCCAGGATTTGATAAACTCAAAGATGGGCACAGGCACATACTTGTTGGATAAGGAACACTTGCATATCTATCCTGACTTTGAGGACAATCAAGTTGTGATGAATGAGAATGAACCATCATCAGTACAAGCTCAAGAGAAGAAGGAGAAAGCAAAGAAAGAGAAGGCTGCCAAGATGCCAACTCAAGAGGAGGCATCTGAGTAATTTTTGAAAAGCAAGCAAGATCAGCTTGGCTACCTGATTGCATCCACTCTGAGGATTGAGAAGGGACTGGCCACCCTGACTCAAAACCAGGAGAGCTTGGAAAGAATCGTGGAGCAAAAATTCTATGACTTGGATGTGAAGGTAACTGAGATTCAGTCTGTTGTGGAGCAACTTCAAGATGATATGCAGGAGAGGAAGGGCAAGACAACCACCGATGCATTTGCCAGAGTGCCTAGAGCTCAGAGGTCTACTGCAGTGCCTGTTCCAGACACTAGAGCCACTTCATCTGCACGAGCTACATCTTCAGCGCAACCAGCTCCAGCACCAACTCCATCAGCTCCATCCACATCAACTGAAGCCTTCGTCCTTGGCGTTCTCCGGACACCACCACCTGAAGACCAAGCCTGAGAGACGTTCTAGTGCTATGCATTTTCTATGAACTTTTTGCTAACTTGTTGCCAAAGGGGGAGAAAAATGTATAGATCATAGGCTTCGAGAGAGAGAGAGCGTTGCTTTTATTCTCTCTTTCTTTGGTGGTTGAACTTTGTTTGTCTTTTGATTGCTTGAGATACTATGCTATTATCTATGAGACATCGATGATCATGTGGTTGATCATAAGCTACACTTATGCTTGTTAGATGATATTATCTTACTTATCCTTATATGATCATTCACTTTGCTTGGTGATGAGTGCATGTATTTAATTCTTATCATTTTGAGCGCTCTACCAAGATGTATGTGACATGGAAGAGTAACCCATGATCCTAACTCATTGTGCATTTGCAGTCCAAAGCAAATCTTAAGATATGCACAAATTTAGGGGGAGCTCTTGCTTTTCACATACTTCTCAAAGCGACAATATCTTTCACTCTTATTATCATTTGTTGAAGCTTTGATCTATATGTTGTCATCAATTACCAAAAAGGGGGAGATTGAAAGTGCAACTATCCCTGGGTGGTTTTGGTAATTCCTAACAACATATAGCTCATTGAGCTAACATTATTCCAAGATTAATATTTCAGGAAAAGCTCAATGAATGGCATGGCATGGATGAGGAAAATGGATCCCTCAAAATTCTAAGGACAAAAAGTTTGGCTCAAGCTTGAAGCTCAAGACTCTACATTTTATACTTTAGTGATCCAAGATCACAATGAGTCTATAGGAAAAGCCAATACTATCAAGGAGGGATGAGGTGTTGCTTAATGGCTTGCTTGCTCAAAGTGCTTAGTGATATGCTCCAAAATCCTCAACTACCTTCCCACATCCACGTATGACCTAAACCAAAAGTCAAACTTGGCCCCACCGATTCTTTCTATCCGGCGCCACCGAGTTTCAAATGTCATAGCCACTGCGACAAACCCTAGGCAAATCGGTCTCACCGATAGGGATCTCGGTCTCACCGAGATGGGATTGTAATCTCTCTGTTTCCCTTCGTAACGTTTTGGTCTTACCGAGATGAGCGATCAGTCCCACCGAGATTGCAATGTAAACTCTTTGTTTCCCTTTTGTAACATTTTGGTCCCATCGAGACGAGCGAATCGGTCCCACCGAGTTTACCTGACCAACTCTCTGGTTAGCTTATTACCAAAATCGGTCCCATCGAGTTTGTGTAATCAGTCACACCGAGATTACGTTATGCCCTAACCCTAACCATATCGGTCCTACCGAGTTGCATCTCAGTCCCACCGAAAATCCTAACGGTCACTAGGTTTGCTGAATCGGTCCGACCAAGTTTAACCCTTCGGTCCCACCGAGTTTGGCAAATTGTGTGTAACGGTTAGATTTTGTGTGGAGGCTATATATACCCCTCCACCCACTCTTCATTCGTGGAGAAAGCCATCAGAACATACCTACACTTCCAATACACATTTTCTGAGAGAGAACCACCTACACTTGTGTTGAGGTCAAGATATTCCATTCCAACCATATGAATCTTGATCTCTAGCCTTCCCCAAGTTGCTTTCCACTCAAATCTTCTTTCCACCAAATCCAAATCCTGTGAGAGAGAGAGTTGAGTGTTGGGGAGACTATCATTTGAAGCACAAGAGCAAGGAGTTCATCATCAACACACCATTTGTTACTTCTTGGAGAGTGGTGTCTCCTAGATTGGCTAGGTGTCACTTGGGAGCCTCCCACAAGATTGTGGAGTTGAACCAAGGAGTTTGTAAGGGCAAGGAGATCACCTACTTCATGAAGATCTACCGCTAGTGAGGCAAGTCCTTCGTGGGTGACGGTCGTGATGGAATAGACAAGGTTGCTTCTTCGTGGACCCTTCGTGGGTGGAGCCCTCCGTGGACTCGCGCAACCGTTACCCTCTGTGGGTTGAAGTCTCCATCAACGTGGATGTACGATAGCACCACCTATCGGAACCACGACAAAAACATTTGTGTCTCCAATTGCGTTTGAATCCTCCAAACCCTTCCCTTTACATTCTTGCAAGTTGCATGCTTTAATTTCCGCTGCTCATATACTCTTTTATTTGGTAAAGTAGTCTAATCACCCCCCTCTAGACATACTTTCGATCCTACAGTGTTCCATGACATTACCAAAATTATCATCACGGAAGTGTCCACTTCCATGACGATAAATCGTGCGTCACAGAAGTGCTTTCGTCAAGGGTAACCAACACATGTCATCCACCATAACGGAACATCGTTAAGCTATCGGGTCCGGTTTTGGATCCGATAACCCGTTAACAGTCCCGACCAATGGGGATTTTCCACGTGTAAAATCATCATTGGCTGGAGGAAACACGTGCCGGCTCACCGTTGGGACAGATGTCATCCACTCATTGGACCAAGGCGCCTATGATACGTGGACACATGGCAAGGCCCAACAGAGGCCCATTCCTGTGAAAAGGTCGGCCCGTTTGACTTGGTCAAAAGGTGGCGGGCCGGCCCACGGAAAGCCTATTAACGGTCTGTTCGCATATAGCCCATTCACAGCCTGCTAACCCAGGGCCCGTTACGACCTCTCTGAATTAGGCCCAGTACCGTCATCTGGGCCGTCCAATATGATTTGAGCCCATTTTAACTTCCGGCCCATGTATGGCCTATCATGGGTTTGTCACGGCAGATGTCCTCGTGAAAGGACTTAGTCGTGGAGCCATCGCAAAGGGTTAGCTTAAAGGGGTTAAACCGGACAAGGGTACTTGGGAGTTTATACTAGTTCGGCCCCTTCGATGAAGGTAAAAGCCTACGTCTAGTTGTGATTGGTATTGCTAGGGTTTCGAAGGCCAGGGAGCGAATCCACTTTGTCTGGCTCTCGAGTTGTTGTTGTCTGTCCCTAAACCGCGGCCGGGTCGTCCCTTTATATACATAGGTTGACGCCCGCCGGGCTACAGAGTCCCGAAGCCGGTTTATAAACGTATCCGGTTCGGCCTCTCTCTTTCTATCTTACTATACAAGTTACATGACTAGGCCGGTTTACATTTATAGACCGTAACCCGCCTTTGGACCCTCCGTAAAGCGCCATCATCTTTACATCTTCATGGGCTTCTAATCTTCAAAGAGTCAACCCGGCTACATAAGGCCGGTTTACCTCCAGTAGTAATATCCCCAACATTAGGCCCTAGATTGGTTTGAACTTGTTCATGTCAATCTTCCACACTTTAGAAAAATCTTCTCTCTTATCTTCATTTTTGATCTTGTAAACCGCCGTGACGTCATACTTCAAAATTACGATAACCGTCCTGACGTCATCCATCCGTTGATGTCAGAGATTTCCTTCATTTAATATATATCCAGTCATCGAGGCGACACCTTTATTAACTTATCCATTTTTTGGGCTCCTCGATTCCCGTACTTGCCATTATTTCACTTCGCCTTATAAATAGGACCGAGGGGTCATTTTCACCGTTTCCCCCGTGCCTCTTCGCGCCGTCTTCCTCGCGCCGCTCAGCCTCTGGAACTCTGCCGCCACCGTCGACCGTCGTCTCTGCTCCGACCTTGGCCGCTGCATCGCCCTAAACGCACCAGAAAACTGCGGCGCCCTTTCGCTTCCTCACCAGCTCCGGGAAGTTCTCTGCTTTTTTCACCATAGATCTGTTCTAGGGTTTCGACATTCTTCGTAGTTCTTCTGAAGTTCATCAGTGCTATTCTTCCTTCTTATTCCTTTAATAGATGGACACTTCATGCTTGATTCATCCCTTGCCGTAGCTTACCTACCATGGTCATCACAAATCCTTATGCGCAAAGAACTGATCTAGTCTGTCAAAAATTGCTTCAGTTCTCCATCCCTTCAAGATCCAATTATTTTTGCTTTTCTGTCTTATCTTTAGATCCGAAAGTTTTTATACATCACTGTGAGATCTGTTTCTATGTTCCTGTGAGATCCGTTTCTCCTCGCACCAATATAGGCGGTTTAACATTGTATAAATAGTATATGCCATTAGCCCTCTGATAAACCGGAAGAGCATGTTACCTTCATAATTATGCTCCGGTTTAACAATGTCTGATCAACCCTGTGCTAGCATTACTTTTCTCTCTCATTATACTAGTCTCCGGGTTGTACCATTTATCATATCAGCATCTTTATTACTCCCTTGTCTCTTGTGTATAATCATGCGTAATTTATAAACCGGCCTTTCATTTTCAGTTTGTTTGCTTTGCAATGGCCAAAAAATTCACTGCCTGCAACTGGGCTCGTTCCCGGGTTACTGAAGCTCAATTGAATGAGATGGTTAGCATCGGCTCTCTGCCTAAGAAAATTGGGATCAAATGGCGAGTTCCAGGAACTGAGAATCCTCCAACCCTAAGACAAGGCGAAGTGGTAATCTTTGTTGACCATATAGGCCGTGGTTTCAAACCGCCAGGGTCAAAATTTTATCGAGATGTGCTTGCCAGCTTCCAACTGCATCCACAAGATATTGGTCCCAACTCAGTCTCCAACTTATGCAATTTCCAAGTCTTCTGTGAAGTCTATTTACAAAAAGAACCAACTGCAGAATTGTTCCGGGATTTCTTTCACTTAAACCGGCGCACAGAGTTTGTGAATGGCCCGAACACAAAGCTTGGTGGTGTCTCGATTCAAAAGCGGAAAGAAGTGGAATTTCCTCATGCCAAACACCATAGCCACCCAAAGGAATGGAACCAAACATGGTTCTATTGCAAAGACACTTCGCCTGAGGATGAAAATCCCCTCCCCGGCACCCGTGATCATAGATTATCCAATACTCACCCAATGCCACAACGCCTGAGCTCTTTAGAAAGGGCAAAATACTCTCCTCAAATCGCCAAGCTCCGGGCCTTTATGGCAAACAGTTTAACAGGTGTGGATTTTGTGCGCTGTTGGATATCCTGGAGTATCTTGCCGCTAAGCCGGCGTCCCGGTTTAATGTGTGAATATACCGGTGAAGTTGATGATCCTCAACGCCACTACAACATCCAATTATCTGAGGAAGAAGTTACTGAAGGTGTAAAGAAAATTCTGAATGAATCGGAACTGGTCTGTAGTCAAACCGGTCTGAATCCCTTCTACATCAAGAACAAACCGCCTGCTGTAAGCATTATACTTCCTCTTCATCTCTAATATCTTTGACTTATACAAGCTGTAACCCTTCTTATTTATATGTATAGGGTGATGACCCTTTCTAGAAACGGAAATCCATAGAGAAAGCGGCAAAGCCAACTGGAGATAAAGTGGTCAAACCAACCCGCCCGAAGACCAAAGCCGTAAAACAGACGTCAAAACGGAAAACGGCTGACCGGATTACTATGGAACTTGATGATGATACTGATGACCCAGAAGTTGAGGTAGAACTTGACTCACTTGGCTCTCTTTTTATGCATCTTGTTAACAATGATCTTCCTCAGGAGGAGACAGAAGCTAGTCAGGCTGAGGACGTAGAGGTAATTACCCTTTCCTCCGGTTTAGACTCTATGCCAACATAAAAAACTCGCCAAACAATCCGGAAAGTAAGCTTTTCTCATCCACTTGCTCACTTGGATCCAACATTTATTTTGAAGACTCAACAGCATGAAGCTCGCCGGACAACCCGGCATAGTGGCCAACAGGTCACATCTACCGGTTTACCTGATACTCCGGTTCGGAAGCGTCGGTCTGAGGTCTCTCCTACTTCTGACCATTCTTACCCCAAGGTAGGTTATTTCAGACAGCCTCTTAATCCGTCTGATTCAAATTATCAGGTGACACCTCCTTCCTCTTCTGGTGAATCGACAGCAACTCATCTCCCCGCTTTGAAAACTGTGGCCGGGTGAGTTACGAAAAACCTTTCCTTTCAATGCGCCCTACATCTTTTGAATAGGATATTAATCCTTTTTTATTCTGTTTGCAGGGCCAAAGCCAGACCCAGCAAGAAGGCTCGGGTCACCAATCCGCCAGAAGACCCTGTTGCCGAAGAAGAAGAACCAAGAGGTGAACCGGAGCAAACTGGTGAACCGGAAGGCCTCCATCCTGAAACAACTTTTGATGATCCGCCCCTTGACGGCCAACATACTGACGAACCAATAGATGCTGAGCCCGCCGCCCCTAATACTGAACCGGCAGAACCAAACCAGGCTAATCCAATGAAAGACACTGAAATTCCATCATCATCCACCAAAAATCCTAAAGGCCAAGGTGATGATGTTATTATTACGGGAGCAGGCCACAGCTCTCCTGGTCATCCCGTCATTTTGGCTCAGCATAGTGCCAAAGAAGAGCAAATTGCCAGGGATAAAGGTAAATGGAGCAGCAACTTATCAAACTATGCTCATCTTAACGCCGATGAGCTTCATTCTGGCTTCTTGAACCGTCTGCACTCAAACCGGGATTATGAAGCCGGTTTGGTGAATTTGATGAAAGAACGATATGAGGTAAATTCTTCTCCCTTGCACATTAATTTATAGCTGAAATACTATTCCAAGTAGCCCCCAAGAGCCGTTTTATGATTATCAATCATAAACCGGGTCTTTGTAACACTTTAAGCATCCCATCATTAATCCTTGCCAAGGCATGTCCTCAATCATAGATAAGACTCATGTTTGAAAAATTAGATAACGTTCTGCAGCATAGCCCCCAAAGGCCGGTTTACCTTGGCAAGTTAATCTGGTTTTTAATCGACACCACCGGTTTAGAACAAACGTACATTAGCCCCCAAGTGTCAAGGATAATGCTTGCATTGTTCTGGAGACTTGCATAGAGGGTAGTATTTGAGAGCAAATAGGCATTAGCCCCCAAGTATGAAGTGGATAACTTGTTATATGCTTTATACTTAGTGCCTAAATATGTTGTTTTGTTGAATATACCTTCAATGTTGCAGGCTGAACTGAGAAGCAAAGATGCCCAAAACTTTAACTTGCAAGAAAATGTGAAGTCTCAACAAGCCGAAGCTGCAAAAGCCAAAGAGGAGCTGACCCAGGCCCTGGGCGGAATGGAAAAATTGAAAGAATCCTTCAATCAAGATCGTGCTGAATGGGAAACCGAAAAAGCCGGTTTGACCAAAAGAGCTATAGATGCCGAGGAAGCCCTGAAACCGGTGGTTGAAGAACTAGCCGGTTTGAAGCGCCAAATCAACGCTATGACCTCTGCTATCTTTGGTAAGTATCTGCTTATGTATGTTGCACCAGTCAATGAATCTTAAAACTGACCAAAATGTTGATAAAATCTTTGGTAGGAACTCGGATCACTCATCTTGGTGCAGATATGCGGATGAAGCTCAAAGCGGCATATACATTGGTTGAGCAGCTATACTTTGGATCTCAGCGAGCCATTAGTACAGCAGCTTATAACAAACCGGCGCCAACGTTGATTAAGGAAACCCTTGAGAAGCTGGGCATGTTACCGGCGCGTATTGCCGAGTTG
Organism: Triticum dicoccoides; assembly: GCF_002162155.2. Lineage (NCBI taxonomy): Eukaryota > Viridiplantae > Streptophyta > Magnoliopsida > Poales > Poaceae > Triticum > Triticum dicoccoides. The sequence goes on from NC_041388.1 coordinate 511,288,529, forward strand.
AAAAGAGCCGCCGCAAGAGCAGGAGCATTAACTGCCCTTATTCGAGCCAAGGCCTGGATTCCAGACCTTGCAACGGAGGATATCATTAAAGGATATCCAGGCGTTAAAGAAGACGGTTCAAACTTTGACAATGATGATCTTCGGCGGCTGACCAAACAGATGCGGCCAGCGGCCATCAAATTAGCTAAGGACACCGATTTGTCCCATTTCCAACCGTTTTATGATGCAGAAGGGAAAAGACAGCCGGCCGAGATCCATGAAGTCGAAGAACTTGTGCCTCCGATTCGTAAGCACACTTATGCCCCTGATATTAACCCTTCTGATCTTATCCATGAGGAAGCAGTATTCCAAGCTTTAACTGGAACCGATTGGTCAACGGTTGATTTCCAGCGGCTGGGGAGGGATGAAGAAGTGCCTACACCTACTGATCCGCAACCGTCAAACCGTCATGATGAAGAGTCCTGATCCGGTCGCCGGTTTATATGGCTACTGTGAAAAACAATGGCACTGTTTGAGCCGCTTTGAAGCTTCGTGTAATAGGATAGCTGAAACTTTGTTTATCTGCCATGCCATCAAGCATGTTTCATAACGCTTTGTGACAATCTGTGCCGCCCTTCATGATATATTTTATGCATAGCCTATGATGACTTGCCTTCCTGGGTCCAAAAAACTTAAAAGTGTCTAGCGGTTTACCGCTAAACATGTTATAATATCCAAGAAGTATATAGTATTTTTAGCTGAATAATCAAGTGTTTGTACAAAAAACAATGTATAGAACATACCTCATTGATTGACCAAACGTGTATACAGCAAAGGTGTTTAACACCAACCCGATACGTTTGATAATTGCATCTTCATAATGCTGGTCTGTCTATTAAACCGGACCAGTATAACTACCGGATTTTCTTTATAACGCTGGTGATTTAGTCAAACCAGACCGGGTCAATGACCACCGGTTTATAATTGATCATGTGCCAACAACTGGTGGTTGGAAAGCAAGCCGGGTCAAGGACGCCGGTTTATCAAAAAATACTTATGATTGTCAACAAACAAAATTCAAATAGGGAAATATGCGAGGCTTTTTAAGAGCCTCCAGGCTCCAAATCGAGGCTTTTCATGGGCTGCCAGGCCTCTGAGTTAAACCATTTAACAAAGCCTTTTAAGATGGGCCTCCAATTAACCAATCACCGTTTTAACTATGACAAGTTCAGGGTCTGTAAAAGATTGACTTGTCAAACGTTCGATGGGTCATGCCAGGATTACCTGGATAGGAGTGGCTTACTTGATGAAGGCAGGTTAACCCGGGGTTTTAGGTGAATACACCAGGCTTCCAAGCCGTGGCTTGATAGCCAATTACGAGGGTCCTTTCAAACTCTTTGTTGCTTTGCAAAAAAGATCCCCCAAGTAACTTTGTGAGTGATGCTCAGCGTGTGCCTATGTTTGAGTTTGTACCGTGTACAATACTCTCTTTGGCTCCACAATTTTTTCCTTGTGTGGCTGAAATGCCTATCAAGAGGTGTAGCTGTGGTTCAAACATGACCAAGCCCCCTAGTGATTTTCTTTATCTTTATGCAGCTGCTAAATCCGGTTTAACAAAGACTCCGCTTTGACCGTTAACTTGTAAAAGCACACATATGATATAAGAAAGAACAGAGACCCCGCTTATAATGGAGGCTCCGGTTTATTATATGGTATATACACTGTTATAAATATGTACAGGTGAAAAGCCTATGGCTTCAAGTATAGTAAGGCCGAAGGAGAGCTATGTTCCATGGCCGCTTTATCTCCTCCTCCGATTGACGCGAGTCTTCATGCTCTCGAACATCAATGAGGTAGTAGGATCCGTTGTGCAGATTGTTGCTGACCACAAAGGGTCCTTCCCAAGGGGGGGATAACTTGTGCATATCAGTCTGATCCTGGACGAGCCGGAGCACCAAATCACCTTCTTGAAAGGTTCTAGTTTTAACCCGGCGGCTGTGATAACGTCGAAGATCTTGTTGATAAATCGCCGAACGCGCTGCTGCAAGATCCCGCTCTTCATCCAACAGGTCCAGAGAATCCTGACGTGCCTTCTCATTATCAGCTTCAACATAAGCTGCCACACGGGGCAAATCATGACAGATGTCACTAGGAAGAACCGCCTCTGCTCCATAAACCATGAAGAAAGGCGTGTAACCCGTAGACCTATTGGGTGTGGTGTTGATGCTCCATAACACAGAAGGTAGCTCCTCGACCCAACAACCCGGCATCCGCTTTAAGGGAACCATAAGCCTTGGTTTGATACCCCATAGAATTTCTTGATTTGCCCTTTCCGTTTGACCATTTAATTAGGGGTGAGCCATTGATGCTAGATCAAGCCGGATGTGCTCACATTGACAGAATTCTTCCATCTCTCCTTTTGACAAGTTAGTGCCATTATCTATTATAATGCTATGTGGAAAGCCAAACCGGAATATCACCTTTTTGATGAATTGAACCGCCGTGGCTGCATCACACTTGCTGACTGGCTCTGCCTCTACCCATTTAGTGAATTTATCAACTGCTACTAACAGATGGGTCTTCTTGTCCTTGGAGCGCTTGAAGGGTCCAACCATATCCAGCCCCCAAGTGGCAAACGACCATGTAATTGGAATCATCCGCAACTCTTCAGCCGGAACATGCGCACGGCGGGCAAACTTTTGACATCCATCACATCTTTTGACTAAACCCTTTGCATCAGCATGCGCCGTCAACCAGTAAAAGCCATGGCGAAAAGCTTTAGCAACCAATGACTTTGAACTGGCGTGGTGACCGCAATCCCCTTCATGAATTTCTCGCAAAATCTCACAACCTTCTTGAGGAGAAACGCATCGCTGAATTGCTCCTGAAACACTGTAACGATGTAACTCCCCGTTGAGTATGGTCATGGACTTGGAACGCCGGATTATCTGTCGAGCCAACGTTTCCTCAGCTGGTAACTCGCCCCGGTTCATGTAATCCAGATATGGGATCATCCAATCCGGTATGGGATGCAAAGCTGCCACCAACTGAGCCTCCGGATCAGGAATAGCCAAATCTTCTTCGGTTGGTATTTTGACTGACGGATTGTGCAATACATCAAGAAAGACATTGGGCGGAACCGGTTTACGTTGGGAACCAAGACGACTTAAAGCATCCGCCGCTTCATTCTTCCGCCGGTCTATATGGTCCACCTGATAACCTTTAAAGTGACCAGCCACTGCATCCACCTCTCGCTGATATGCAGCCATGAGTGGGTCCTTAGAATCCCAAGTGCCAGACACTTGCTGAGCCACTAGATCTGAATCGCCGAAGCACTTAACCCAGCTCAAATTCATCTCTTTAGCCATCCGAAGACCGTGGATTAAAGCCTCATACTTAGCTGCATTGTTAGTACAAGGGAACATTAAACGGAGGACATAACAAAACTTATCACCTCGTGGGGAAGTTAATACGACTCTAGCCCCCGAACCCTCTAACTGTCTGGACCCATCAAAATGAATAGTCCAATATGTATTATCTGGTTTCTCCTCAGGTGCCTGTAACTCCGTCCAATCATTGATGAAATCTACGAGTGCCTGGGACTTGATCGCCGTGCGGGGTATATATTTGAGCCCGTGGGGTCCAAGCTCAATGGCCCACTTGACAATCCGGCCAGTTGCCTCTCTGTTTTGAATGATGTCGCCCAGAGGAGCTGAACTGACCACTGTGATAGGATGGCCCTGAAAATAGTGTTTGAGCTTCCGGCTTGCCATAAACACCCCATACACCAGTTTCTGCCAATGCGGATACCTCTGCTTTGACTCAATGAGCACCTCGCTGATATAATAAACCGGCCGTTGAACCGGATACTTTTTGCCAGGCTCCTTGCACTCTACCACAATGGCTACGCTGACAGCCCGGGCATTAGCAGCCACATATAATAATAATGGCTCTTTATCGATCGGTGCTGCCAGCACGGGCGGTTCCACGAGCTGCCTCTTCAGATCTTCAAACGCCTTATTAGCTGCCTCACTCCAGACAAAGTTATCCGTTTTCTTGAGCATCTGATATAAGGGGATGGCCTTCTCTCCAAGGCGGCTGATAAACCGACTCAAGGCTGTAATCCGGCCGGCCAGACGTTGCACATCGTTAATACACGCCGGTTTAGCCAAGGACGTAATTGCTGCAATATTTTCCGGATTAGCCTCAATGCCTCTGTTTGAAACTAGAAAGCCTAAGAGCTTGCCTGCCGAGACACCAAAAACATGCTTCTCCAGATTGAGCATCATTTTGTAAACCCGGAGATTGTCAAAGGTTTCCCATAGATCATCTATCAAAGTCTCCTCCTTTCTGGATTTGACCACAATATCATCTACATACGCATGAACATTGCGCCCAATTTGCTTATGTAGGCAATTCTGAACACATCGTTGGTAAGTTGCCTGGGCACTCTTGAGTCCAAAGGGCATGGAAACATAGCAGAAGGCTCCAAAGGGAGTTATAAAGGCTGTCTTCTCCTGGTCCTTAACTGGCATTTTGATCTGATGATAACCAGAATAAGCATCCAAAAAACACAAACGTTCACAACCCACCGTAGCATCAATTATCTGATCAATGCAAGGGAGAGCAAAGGGGTCTGCAGGGCAAGCCTTGTTTAAATCGGTGTAGTCCACACACATGCGCCAAGTGCCATTTTTCTTAAGAACCAGCACTGGATTGGCTAACCACTCTGGATGAAAAACTTCAACAATAAACCCAGCAGCCAACAAACGGGCGACCTCTTCACCTATAGCCTTGCGCCTTTCCTCGTTGAAATGGCGGAGGAACTGTCGAACCGGTTTGAATTTAGGATCAATGTTGAGTGTGTGCTCAGCGAGTTCTCTCGGTACACCTGGCATGTCAGAAGGTTTCCATGCAAAGATGTCCCAATTCTCACGGATGAACTCGATGAGCGCGCTTTCCTATTTGGGATCCAGGTTAGCGCTGATGCTGAACTGTTTGGATGAATCGCTAGGGACAAAGTCAACCATCTTAGTGTTTGTAGCTGATTTGAACTTCAATGCTGGATCATGTTCCGTAGTTGGCTTTTTTAAGGAGGTCATGTCCGCCGGATCAACTTGCTCCTTATAGAATTTTAACCCCTCCGTGGCACAAACCGACTCAGCATAAGCCGCATCGCCTTCTTCACACTACAAAGCAATCTTTCTACTTCCATGTACTGTGATAGTCCCCTTATGACCTGTCCTTTTAAGCTGTAGGTAAACATAACATGGCCTTGCCATAAACTTAGCATAAACCGGCCGCCCAAACAAGGCGTGGTACGTACTTTTGATCTTCACCACCTCAAATGTCAATGTTTCTGACCTTGAATCGTAGTCATCTCCAAAAGCTACCTCCAAAGCTATCTTACCAACGGGATATGCAGACTTACCATGCACCACACCATGAAATACCGTATTCGATGGTTTAAGATCCTTATCTGTCAACCCCATACGGCGGAATGTATCATAACACAAAATATTGATACTACTTCCCCCATCCATGAGCACTTTAGTGAACTTGTATCCCCCAACTTGAGGGGCTACCACCAAGGCCAAATGACCTGGATTATCAACCCGGGGCGGGTGATCCTCTCTGCTCCACAAAATAGGTTGCTCCGACCAGCGTAAATACTGAGGTACTGCCGGCTCAATAGAGTTGACTGCCCTTTTGTGAAGCTTCTGATCACGTTTGCACAAACTAGTAGTGAAGACATGATATTGCCCGCTGTTCAGCTGTTTGGGATTGCTCTGATAACCCGACTGCTGCTGCTGCTGCTGCTGACTCCCCTGATGGTTGTAACCTCCCTGGTTGCCTTGGTGTCCTTGATTGACGTGTCCGGTTTGATTGCCTGGAAACCCTGAACTGGAACCACCACCTCCGTAACCCGACCCGTGGAAACCTCCTCCTGAACCGCCGGGCGGGCCGCTGTCATATTGGAACATATTGGAATTCTTGAAATCCCGCATGATATAACAATCTTTCCAGAGATGTGATGCCGGTTTCTCCTTCGATCCATGCTTTGGACAGGGCTGATTTAACAAACGCTCCAAATTGTTGCCTGGACCTCCACCCCTCTGGGGCTGCTTGCCTTTACGGCGCTGGCCATTCTCCTGCGCGTTGGTATTTGCGACAAAGTCCAAACCACTGTCGGCCTTGCGTTTACCAGCATTTCCATGGCCTGCCAGATTGTGTTGTTGGCCTTTGGCATTGCCGGTCTTCTTACCCTTCTCCGGTTTATCCTCCTTTGAATCCAGATCCTTGGTATTATCTGAATCGACATATTTAACCAAAGCGGCCATGAGTGTTGACATGTCGTTGCAGTGACGTTTGAGCCTTCCCAACTTCTATTTCAACGGGTTGAAACGGCAATTGCCCTCTAATGTTAACACTGTGGTGTCTGCATTGATACAATCTGATGAATGCAAAATCGCCGAGACCCGTTTGACCCAATGGGTCGTGGACTCCCCTTCCTCTTGGACACAAGCGGCCAGATCTACAATTGACATTGGCTGCTTACACGTATCCTTGAAGTTCTGGATAAACCGGTGCTTCAGTTCAGCCCATGATCCAATAGAGTTGGTCGGCAAGCTCTTCAACCAAGTGCGAGCTGTTCCTTCCAACATCATGGTGAAATATTTATCACACACCGCCTCATCCACATCTAACATCTCCATTGCCATCTCATAGCTCTCCACCCACGCCTCTGGCTGCAAATTGGCGGTATAATTTGGTACCTTATGAGGTCCCTTGAAATCCTTGGGTAGTCGCACATTACGCAAAGCAGGAGTTAAACACGGTACCCGTAAGGAACTGAACATCGTCCCTGGCTCCACGGAGGTGGTGGGGTGAACCGGAGTATGCTGTCGTGCTTCGTGTCGAGCTGTCAACTCGGCCTCTCGACGTGCGCGGCCATGGTCCACAACATCTTGCGCATTAGCACCTCCCCCAGCCGGGTTGTTCCCTTGTGGCGAATTTTGGCGACGTGCACTACTGGACACGGCCGGGTCGTCTTCCATGTGTCTGCTATAACTCCGGCTTGGACGAGGAGTGGAATGAATCCTCTCACGGCTGTGTGAATATGCTTGCTGTTGATTTAGTGCTGTCTGAAGGAGATCCCTAGCCCGACGTGCTTCCACTGCAACTGGTGACTCGCCGTCGGTTGGGAGGGCCGCCAGGCGTGAAGCGGCGGCCACAATGTTGTCCAACGGGTTGGAATAATGCCCGGGCGGCGTTGATGGTACAACATTGTTCTGGCGAGGCAGGTCCGTGGTGCGCGGCTGAATCGGCGCTCCTGCTCCTGGCGCCCCCGCCCGGTTTAGCGTGGGTTGGTTACCAGCTCCTGCACCTGGCGTGTTGAAAAGATTCTGCGGCTCATAAACCAACGGGAGACGTGATCGGTACCTTCTTCTCATGACTTCCTCTGAAGCATTCTGATCCAGTCTAATCCGGTAAGCCTGTGCTTCCAACTCGACCCGCTCTGTAGCCATCCTGGCGTTCTCTGCTGCCAGGTCCGCTTTAGCCTGGGCTATCTGATCTTTCACTTTTGCAATCTCTGCATCCTGCTGATCCCTGGCTGCTACGTCTACCTCCGCGGACATCAATGTTGCCAGAGCGTCGAACAAATCAGACAAGACTTGGGCCGGGGGTGGCGCCGAGCTTCCTGCCCCTGCTGGTGTGGCCGTCGTTGAACCGGAGAGCATCGCTACGGCGGTAGATGAATGAGGCGCCGATTGTGTGCCGGCCATGAAGATGGCGGCCCGGTTTGGCAGACTGGGGGAATCCGGAATACTATTGCCCTCGGATCCTCCCTCAACCCGGCCGGCCTGCAACTGGTAAAGCGATTCAGTTTCTCCAGAAGACTCAACATCAGAGAAGACTACGGTTTCTCCATCGGACACCGGTCCGTCCTCGTACCCTGATCCATGGACGACACCTACGAAAACATGCCTTGCCTCGGGCTGAACCGGCGAAGAACTTGCACGCCGAGCCGTTTCAATGATGTTGGTGCAGATGTCCGGCTCGGGGGCCGGTTCGCCGATCTTGCCAATGAAGATGTGAATCCCACCAAAGGGGACCCGGTACCCGTATTCGATTGAATCGGCCTTGGGACCCCATCCTGCATTGTCGATGTAGAGCTTGCCACGACAACTCTTCGTCATCCGGCCCACAGCGTATCCCTTGAGTCCATTGAAGCTGCCCTTCAAGAACTCAAAACCATCGTGCGATAGCCCCACGGTGGGCGCCAACTATCGTGAGTTTGTCACGGCAGATGTCCTCGTGAAAGGACTTAGTCGTGGAGCCATCGCAATGGGTTAGCTTAAAGGGGTTAAACCAAAAAAGGGGACACGGGAGTTTATACTAGTTCGGCCCCTTCGATGAAGGTAAAAGCCTACGTCTAGTTGTGATTGGTATTGCTAGGGTTTCGAAGGCCAGGGAGCGAATCCGCTTTGTCTGGCTCTTGAGTTGTTGTTGTCTGTCCCTAAACCGCGGCCGGGTCGTCCCTTCATATACATAGGTTGACGCCCGCCGGGCTACAGAGTCCCGAAGCCGGTTTATAAACGTATCCAGTTCGGCCTCTCTCTTTCTATCTTACTATACAAGTTACATGACTAGGCCGGTTTACATTTACACACTGTAACCCGCCTTTGGGCCCTCCGTAAAGCGCCATCATCTTTACATCTTCATGGGCTTCTAATCTTCAAAGAGTCAACCCGGCTACATAAGGCCGGTTTACCTCCAGTAGTAATATCCCCAACATGGCCCATGACGTCTTTCGGGCCATATGAGGCCCTTTGTAACTCTTGGCCCATTAACGGCCCGTGGTGAAACTGGCCCGTAATGAACAGTGTATCACTTCATACCCATTAACGGCCCATTATTCCATTAGGCTGTTTCCAGCCCAGGTTATCTTTCAGCCTTCTCAGGGCCCATTTATTCTTTGGCTCATTTCCAGCATTCGGTTACTTACGGCCCGTTACTGTCATTTTCTGCTTGTGGGCCAAATTCAGCTCGTGGTTACAGTCAGCCCGTTTGTGGCCCGTTAATACGTTGGGTCGTTTTCATGTCAAAAAAACCCGTTGGGCTATTTTCATAGAGTTATCAAATACAGCCTATTAACGACCCGTTAGGGTCCACAAATAGTACGTCCCATGATTGGTGAAATGATGATACGCCCCGTAAAAGGCCCATGGATCCTACGGCCCATAAAAGGCCCATGGATCGTACGGCCCGTAGAAGGCCCATGGATCATACGACCCGTAGAAGGCCCATGGATCCTACGGCCCGTATAGAAGGCCAATGGATCCTACGGCCCGTAGAAGGCCCATGGATCATACGGCCTGCAGGAGGCCCATGGTTACAACAGTCCGTGTGTTGCCAAGATTATTTTGGCCTAGTTTCCAAAAATAGGTTATTGTGGCCACTAGAAAAACACAGAAAAAGAACTGCAGTGACTAGAAGCAAACAACTAAACAAGACAATAAGGAAATAAATAAGAAAGCAATTAACGCTAGCCTATTACCGCTATTACACATATTACATCCACTGGGCATCAAAGTTCGCCACCAGTGCAAATATAGGGAACAAAACAACATATTACATACACTGGCCGTCAAAATTGGCCACCAGTGCAAATAAACACATCAGCAAAACAAGAGCATAACTGAAACAACTTTAGAAGAGCTCAAGAAACGTTATCCTGGGTATCCACCATGCTGGCAATAAACTTAGCAAGCTTATTAGCGTTGTCCTGTTTGGCGATAAAATCCTCCAACGCTTGCTGTTGCACCAGAAAGTATGCATCTGAATGCTCTAGGGACTTCCGCAGTCCTTCCGCTTCTTGTCGCAGCACAGCTGATCGATGTCTTTCAGCTTGTAGTTGAGACTCAAGAAACCGAACTGATTCAAACAGCGAGTTTGAATAGCTTGTGCAAGCGGTAGTGGCCAGTAACTCGAACACTAAACCAAGACTAGACTTTGGGGTTGTCTCACTGTCTTCGAGATAGTCTTCCTTAGCTGTTTTATCAGCTTTGTTGGAGACCAACAAGGATGTTTCACTATCCTGAACCTTATCTGCATTACTTCCTTTACCATTGCTTAATAAGGCACTCTTCCCCAATATTCTGTCAGCATTCTAAAAGAAGAAACAAGCAGACACATAACAGGTTTAGCATGTACTAGTATATGAAACTCATTTCGGTGAACCAGTTCATTAGTAAGGTGGGCAGGATTAAACTACCAAGTCTTCTATTGCCAAGTACTAGTACATAATAAAAGCATCAAACAAACATATATCTATGTCCTATGGTCACTGCATTGTCTTGCCAAATCAAAATAGAGACATGGTTCAAATCATATCAGTTCAAGACAAAGCAACAGTGAAAGAATACAAAGCATGGGAAACTACATGGCAAAACAAGATTTCAGATGGGTACCACGGGTCTACATGTACAGCAACACTGTTGGCTCTGTTGTGATGCTAGAAATGTGCATGACATGAGAAGTCAACTGTATACACAATTGAAATTGAAATCAACAGAGCTATTGATAAGAGCAAACCTGTTAAAGAAACATGCGTGAACATACCTGTTGTGCCATTGCAGTTTCGACTGGATCCTTCAATTTAAAAATAAGTTTGTATGAGTAAATACAATGATACAAGAGCAAAGCAGTATGCACGATAGCAATCATAGTTAAAAAAGGCGCGCCTAAGCGAGAGCTTAAGCGCGCCTAGGCTCCAGGCGTTGGCAAAACGCATTGCACATAACTACACTTAATCTGTGCATAACTGCGCATAAGCATGCGCTTTGGTCAGTAAAGCGCAAGGCGGTGGCAAAACACATAATTAACACCTAGCGCTTTTTTGAACTATGATAGCAATGGAATCTTAAATTAGAAAAGTCTTCTTTAGGTTTAGGCACTTGTTGTACATGAACAGAGTATAGTAAGACGCAAGAATATAGTACTTAAAAATAGAAAATGAGCTCATAGACCTTACCACATTCTTGGTTCGGGACCAGTACAGAACAAGGCGTTCCCAGTCATTGTCCAGTAAATGTGTCTTAGGAGAATGTAAGGGAATTTGATGAGTTTCTTTGCTGATGAATACATTTTCTTCAGGTAATTCCGATACTGCCACCAAGCATTCTTGAAGATAGCAGAGGTATTAGCACAGGTTACCTCATCCTGAGTTTCCAAATCAGTCATTCTCTATAGAGAAAAATGGGAAAATTTGCTGTATTATAACCATCATGGAGGTAGGATGTATGGGACAAAGCAAAGTAATTGCCATGATTAACATTGCTTACACATAACTCCTGGACAAACACCTGCAACTGGCATTTTCCTTCATCTTCAGTATAATATTTCCAAGATGGGAAGATACGCACATACGATTTAACAACATCAAATGCGATAGATGCTAAATTACGACTAGCTGGTTGTGCTTCCTCCACAGGAATATGCGTACTAACTGGTGGAGTTGGGGTTCGCCGTGGTAGTACTGGCCCTTTGGGCACTGGAGCTGCCTTACTAACTGCTCTTGTTTGGGAGCTCTGTGGTGGAGATGGTGCTGTGTCAACAGGAACTGGGTTACTATCTACTGGGGTTGGGGTTAGATTGGGTGAAACTAGTTCTCTGTCCATCGCAGTAGGGGTACAATATGTGAGAGTTTGGGTTATGTGTGGTAGGGCTGGTTCTCGTGCATGTACAACCGGGGTGCTATCTCCACCAAGAGGTAGCACTGTTTTATTTGAAGACCATGTTTTTAGTCCGCTAGATACTGGCATCACCCGCTCCAATTCAAATGGCTGATAAACAGGAAACATAGTTGAATGTACAAACATTATATGAGAGACAGATGCAATAGATAGTGTGGAAAAAGAGGGCATGAAATAGTTGACATGTATATTGTTTAACTAAAACGGATAGCATGACATAGTTTCACATATATGATGTCTATCTGAACTGGGTAGCATAGCATAACATATTCAAAGATATGATGAATAACTAAAAAGGATCGCATGATATAATTCACCTACATGTTATCTAAGTAATCATGATCGCATCATTTAATTCACATATGTGATTTATATGCTAAACAGAGGGCATTCAATATGATGTCTGAACTAAGAACATGGTGTTAAATATTGTGTATATAATGTCTAAACTATGCAATGCAAGACACCATATGCATGATATGAGCAGTATAACCATGCCAAGTTAGAGCATACACCTCGGTGGGGGAATAGGACTGGTCATCTGTCTCTGAATCCATCTCTGAGGAGCTATCGGGACCCAACAAGAGATCTACTTCGACAGGTAGCATTGTCTGCTCTGAAGGCCTTGTTTTCACTCCAGATTTTTCAATCTCCCACCCAAATGGCTGATTAACAGGAAGAGTATCTTAATGTACAAACATTGTTGACAAATGTAAATGTAATGAAGAAAAGGATGGGCAAGATATCATTCAAATATATGATGCCTGGTTAAACAGGATGGCATTGCACATTTCACATATATTATGGCTGGCTAAAAGACATGAGACTGCATAATTCCCATATATGATATAGAAACTAAACAGGTGGCATTACAGAACATGTCTAAACTAAGCAGATGACATATATGATGTCAAAAGTAGGCACTGCAAGGCAACATATGCATGCTATGACTAACATTCATGTGAAGGTAGAGCAAACACATTGGGGGGGGGTAAAAAGGAGTGGCCAGCGGCGTTTGAATCCACCTCAGAACAGATATCTTTCTCTGGATTACAATCTGGAGAGGGGTGGGGAGGGTTTGCCATTGAACCCAACATGGAGCGATGTCTGCATGACGTTGTATTGCCGCGCAAAACTCTTCTCTTTTTATCTACATGTTCAGCATGACTGTGTACAATATCTGACATGCATACGAAAAAAATATGGTGAGATTATGTAAGGAGAGCATGCAGAAATTTAGAGTGATGGTAACAACTAGTGGATGGATCCAAAAATAATGATAGCAGTTGATGATTGCTTTAATTTAATAAAAAGGCAGATGATGATTGCTTCACTATTTGTTTCCCACCCAAGATGAACAACATAGGCACACCCTAGGTGAACCAGATATTAGATAGAGATACTATTCATTGCTTCCTCGATATGTGCCCCACAACTAATTTAGAACTCAAGTTTGAACATTAATTTGGACCTGACTTGGAGTCCAAGAGGTGAACAGGACGTCAAGGCTGAAGCAGCACAATAGATGATGTAAAAATAGATGTAAAATTTACATCACCAAAAACCACCTGACTACAACAGATGAGGTAAAAACTGTTGACTCTGAACTTAACTGTCGAAACTGAAATTTACTGTGGAATCTGAATGTTACTGTCGAAACTGAATGCAATGGTAGCAGAGAGGCACTTGACATGTAGTTTAGGGAGGGCCTGCAGTTCATCTTCAACCGGCACCCCCCTGAGCCGCCAGCCACCACCGGCCGAACCGCCGGCCCCATCGCCGCCTTGCCGCCCCGAAACAACTGCCCATCGCCGGTCCGCCGCCGCCCCAGCCAGCCCTCTAGGCCCCCGCCCCCACCCTGAACCCTAAGATAGATAGTGGGGTACCTCTCCGGTGAGCCCCTGTCCCCGCTGCGGGTGGTTCTTCCTTAACTCCGGCGAGCCCCCCC
>NC_041388.1:511302558-511335463 GCF_002162155.2 Triticum dicoccoides
CCCCTGAAAATCGACTGACCCAAAAGTTAATTCAGTCGACTGAAGTGTAGCTAAATCGGAGCAGAGCAGCAGCACAAGCGAGGGGGAGAGCAGCAGCAGCAGCAGCATGAGCGAGCGAGCGAGCAAGAGCCGGAGCAGCAACAGCTGGGCAAGCGAGCGATCGAGCGAGAGCCGGAGCAGCAGCAGCAGATCCGGCTGGTATGGTCACCGCCGCCGAAGGGGCCTCGCACTGGGGAAGAGCCGCCGAGGAGATGTCGCCAGCGGCACCGACTTCAAGGAAGCCGCTCCATGGGGGTGCGGGATGGAGCACCGTCGGTGCCAGGAGGTCGAGTTAAGGAGAAGGTTCGATGCGATGAGTGTACAACCTCTTTGGTGGCGCCGAGTAGGCCTCGGCTTCGTTCGAGGAGTCGGTGAGGATGTTGCGGTTCCGGTGCAGCAGGTTAAGGCGTCACTGTGGGGATGGAGCAGCCGTGATAGACGAGGCAATCATCGAAGCAGCTGCTTGGAGGTGGAGTACAGGGCGGCTGAACCGGCAGGACGACCAGATGGATGACGGATCCTCATCCGGGGAGGTGGACGAGGGACGTCGAGCTGTTGCGGTGGATGACGTCGTCAGGGAAGAGGCTCCGGCTGGGCAACGGTGAGCTGGCGGATGGAGGAGGGTGGGGTTTCGCGGCTGGAGCGGAGAGGTTATGGCGGCCTAAGATTTCAAATGGCAAAAAGGAGGCGATGCGAGGGGGTGAACCATGACTTAGGGACGCGCTTGTCCAAAATGTAGGGTGTGTTACAAAAGTACCCCCCATCATTTGAACTAGCGGCCCTTTCATCTCAGGGTTAGAAGGGGGATTTCGCGTGTCGGGATTTGGCAGCTGGAGGGAGTTTTCGCGCGCATTGTAATTTCGGGATAGCAAGGCGCAAGTTGTGAAGGCGCCAGTTTTGGGAGCACGATATCTGAATTTTCGGGATATAACAAGGCGCGGGTTGAATTTTAGGGACATGCCTAACGTGTAATATTGTACTTGTACGTACCAAATCAATTCGTACTTCCCTCAACCAAAAAGAAAACGAAAAAATAAAACTATTCACACCACACAAAGAGAGAGTCTTGCCCCGTTTTACTATAAAAATGCTATTCAAAGCTACTCCCTCCTTCCATCTATATAGGGTCTAATGCGTTTTTCGATGCTAACTTTGACCAAATACTAGCAATAATATATGACATGCAACTTACACAATGCACACCGTTAAATTCGTCTGTGAAAGGTTCTTTCAATGATATAATTTTCACATTGTGCATGTCATGTACTACTAATCTTGTCAATAGTCGAAGGCGGTTTTAAAAACGCATTACGACCTATATAGATGGAAGGAGGAGGGAGTATGAATCCATGTTATGTCCAATTAAATTTTTCTGCTTGTTGTATGATGCATGTAACCTACTCAGACAAACATTTTAGTGCATTCCAAATGTCTATACTACCACTGCAATTCGAACTGAATTTGAATTCATTTATGTATTTCAATAAGAATTTACAATCATGATTGTTGCCAACTTTAACCATTATTCGTGTATTACCTTAATAACACACCACATGATTACTATAGAGATAGAGATGAACTATGTGTACTACATGAACTCGAATTCTATTTTTTGAATACACTTGATGTTGATTCCAAATAATAGTACATTTGATGTACTAACTATATATTCATAATCTAAACCATGTTCCATACATACACCGTGTCTATCACACATAGTATAGTGCCCCGCCCCCTACATTATGACAAGTATTTAGACCCGAGATGCAAAAGCCACACATTAGCCCAAATTATGATCAATGTTCTATATATTATACATAGTACTAGCAAGGTGTCCATGCGTTCCACAAAACATCAACATGATCAAGGGGATGCCTAATTTGCAAATATGGGGAGGGGTGTGGGTATCTTTTTCAAAATTGCCATAGTTTCCTTCCTATCCGTCAGATATAAATCGGACGGCCTATATTGCAGGATGGCAGGCACACCATCATCAACAACTCCGTTTTTATAAGAGTAGAGATAAAATATATTATATGTAGTATAACATGTTCTGATACGTCCATTTTGCATCATGCTTTTATATCGATATTTATTGCATTATGGGGTGTTATTACACATTATGTCACAATACTTATGCCTATTCTCTCTTATTTTACAAGGTTTACATTAAGAGGGAGAATGCCGGCAGCTGAGATTCTGGGCTGGAAAAGGAGCAAATATTAGAGACCTATTCTGCACAGCTCCAAAAGTCCTGAAACTTCACGGAAGATGTTTTCAGAATATATAAAAAATACTCAGCAGAAGAAGTTCACCAGGGGGGCCACACCCTGCCCACGAGGGTGGGGGGCGCGCCCTACCCCCTCGGCACGCCCCCTACCTCGTGCCCCCCTGGTGGCCCTCCGGTGGCCATCTTCTGCTATATGAAGTCTTTCGATGGAAAAAAATAAGAAGCCATCTTCTCAGATGAAACTCCGCCGCCATGAGGCGGAACCTTGGCGGAACCAATCTAGGGCTCTGGCAGAGCTGTTCTGCCGGGGAAACTTCCCTCTGGGAGGGGGAAATCATCGCCATCGTCATCACCAACGCTCCTCTCATCGGGAGAGGGCAATCTCAATCAACATCTTCACTAGCACCATCTCCTCTCAAAACCCTAGTTCATCTCTTGTATCCAATTCTTGTCTCCAAGTCCGGGATTGGTACTAGTAGGTTGCTAGTAGTGTTAATTACTCCTTGTAGTTGATGCTAGTTTGTTTAATTGGTGGAAGATCATATGTTCAGATCCTATATGCATATTAATACCCCTCTGATTATGAACATGTTTATGCTTTGTGAGTAGTTACATTTGTTCCTGAGGACATGGGAGAAGTCTTGCTATTAGTAGTCATGTGAATTTGGTATTCGTTCGATATTTTGATGAGATGTATGTTGTCTCTCCTCTAGTGGTGTTATGTGAACGTCAACTACATGACACTTCACCATTATTTGGGCCTAGAGGAAGGCATTGGGAAGTGAGATGTATGTTGTCTCTCCTCTAGTGGTGTTATGTGAACGTCAACTACATGACACTTCACCATTATTTGAGCCTAGAGGAAGGCATTGGGAAGTAATAAGTAGATGATGGGTTCCTAGAGTGACAGAAGCTTAAACCCTAGTTTATGCGTTGCTTCGTAAGGGGCTGATTTGGATCCATATGTTTCATGCTATGGTTAGGTTTACCTTAATACTTTTGTTGTAGTTGCGGATGCTTGCAATAGAGGTTAATCATAAGTGGGATTCTTGTCCAAGTAAGGGCAGCACCCAAGCACCGGTCCACCCACATACCAAATTATCAAAGTACCGAACGTGAATCATATGAGCGTGATGAAAACTAGCTTGATGATATTCCCATGTGTCCTCGGGAGTGCTTTTCTCTATATAAGAGTTTGTTCAGGCTTGTCCTTTGCTACAAAAAGGATTGGGCCACCTTTCTGCACCTTATTTACTTTTGTTACTTGTTGCTCGTTACAAATTATACTATCACAAAACTATCTGTTACCACTTATTTCAGTACTTGCAGAGAATACCTTGCTGGAAACCGCTTATCATTTCCTTCTGCTCCTCGTTGGATTCGACACTCTTACTTATCGAAAGGACTACGATAGACCCCCTATACTTGTGGGTCATCAAGACTCTTTTCTGGCGCCGTTGCCGGGGAGTGAAGCACCTCTGGTAGGTGGAATTTGGTAAGGAAAAATGTATACAGTGTGCTGTAATTTACTGTCACTTGTTACTATGGAAAGTAATCCTCTGAGGGGCTTGTTTGGGGGTATTTTCACCCCGACCAGTAGAGCAAAGAGTTGCTCCTCAACCTACTGAAAATGAAAATGTCTGCTTTGAAATTCCTTTGGGTATGATAGAAAAACTGCTAGCTAATCCTTTTTTAGGAGATGGAACAAAACATCCTGATGAGCATCTAATATATGTGGATGAAGTTTGTGGATTATTCAAGCTTGCAGGTGTACCCGGAGATGTTGTTAAGAATAAGGTATTCCCTTTATCTTTGAAGGGAGATGCATCGACATGGTATAGGCTATGTGATGATATGGGGTCATGGAACTACGAACGATTGAAATTGGAATTTCATCAGAAGTTTTATCCTATGCATCTTGTTCATCGTGATCGCAATTATATATATAATTTTTGGCCTCGCGAAGGAGAAAGCATCGCTCAAGATTGGAGGAGGCTTAAATCAATGTTATATTCATGCCCCAATCATGAGCTCTCAAGAGAAACGATTATTCAAAAATTTTATGCTCAGCTTTCTGATAGCAATCGCACCATGCTTGATACTTCTTGTGCTGGCTCTTTTATGATGAAGACTATTGAATTCAAATGGGATTTATTGGAAATAATTAAACACAACTCTGAAGATTGGGACCTCGACAAAGGTAAGGAGTCAGGTATGACACCTAGGTTTGATTGTGTTAAATCTTTTATGGATGCCGATGTTTTCCGTAAATTTAGCACTAAATATGGACTTGACTCTGAGATAGTAGCTTCTTTCTGTGAATCTTTTGCTACTTATGTTGATCTCGCCAAGGAGAAGTCGTTTAAATATCATCCTCCTATAGAAGTAAAAGTAGCTGCACCTATTAAAGTTGAAGAAAAGATTGTCACTTATAATGATCTTATTATTCCTACTTCTTATGTTGAGAAACCACCTTTTCCTGTTAGGATAAAGGATCATGCTAAAGCTTCAATTGTGGTTCGTAAAAGCAATATTAAAACTTATACACCTCATGAGCAAATTAAAGTTGAACCTATTACTGCTATTGTTAAAGATCTCTTGGCTGATAATATTGATGGGCATGTTATTTATTTCGGTGATGAAACTGCTAGAATTGCTAAACCTTGTGCTAAAGATAAACCTAGACTTGTGGTAAGCATGCCTGTTATTTCTGTTAAAATAGGAGATCATTGTTATCATGGCTTATGTGATATGGGTGCTAGTGCTAGTGCAATACCTATTAGACTTTATAGAGAAATCATGCATGATATTGCACCTGTTGAGTTAGAAGATATTGATGTCACAATTAAACTTGCCAATAGAGATACTATTTCACCAATGGGAATTGCTAGAGATATTGAAGTCTTGTGTGCGAAAACTAAATATCCTGCTGATTTTCTTGTTCTTGGTTCCCCTCAAGATAGCTTTTGTCCCATTATATTTGGTAGACCCTTCTTAAATACTGTCAATGCTACCATAGATTGCAAAAGGGATGTTGTTACTATCGGTTTAGATGATATGACTCATGATTTAATTTCTCTAAATTTAGCAGACAACACCATGAAGAAGAATTACCTAGTAAGGATGAAATTATTGGTCTTGCTTCTATTGTCGTACCTCCTAGTGATCCATTAGAACAATATTTGCTAGACCATGAAAATGATATATTTATGAATGAAAGAAGGGAAATAGATGAACCATTATTTAAATAGGAACCTATTCTTAAACACAATTTGCCTGTTGAAATCCTAGGGGATCCTCCTCCACCCAAGGGTGATCCCGTGTTTGAGCTTACACCGTTACCTGATACTCTTAAATATGCCTATCTTGATGAGCAAAAGATATATCCTATTATTATTAGTGCTAACCTTTCAAAGCATGAGGAAGATAGATTATTGAAAACTCTGAAAAAGCACCGTGCTGCTATTGGGTATACTCTTGATGATCTTAAGGGAATTAGTCCCACTCTATGTCAACATAAAATTAATTTGGAAGAAGATGCTAAACCAGTTCGTGATCATCAACGACGGCTGAACCCTAAAATGAAAGAAGTGGTAAGAAAGGAAATACTAAAGCTCCTTGAGGTAGATATAATTTATCTCGTTGCTCATAGTCAATGGGTAAGTCTTGTCCATTGTGTCCCTAAGAAGGGAGGCATTACTGTCGTTCCTAATGATAAAGATGAATTAATTCCTCAAAGAATTATTACAGGCTATAGGTTGGTAATTGATTTCCGCAAATTAAATAAGGCCACTAAAAAGGATCATTACCCCTTACCTTTTATCGATCAAATGCTATAAAGATTATCTAAACATACACATTTTTGCTTTCTAGATGGTTATTCTGGTTTCTCTCAAATACTTGTGTCAGCTAAGGATCAATCAAAGACTACTTTTACTTGCCCTTTTGGTACTTTTGCTTATAGACGTATGCCTTTTGGTTTATGTAATGCACCTGCTACCTTTCAAAGATGCATGATGGCTATATTCTCTTACTTTTATGAAAAGATTTGTGAGGTTTTCATGGACAATTTCTCCATCTATGGATCTTCTTTTGATGATTGCTTAAGCAACCTGGATCGAGTTTTGCAGAGATGTGAAGAAACTAATCTTGTCTTGAATTGGGAAAAGTGCCACTTTATGGTTAATGAAGGTATTGTCTTGGGGCATAAAGTTTCTGAAAGAGGTATTGAAGTTGATAAAGTCAAGGTTGATGCTATTGAAAAGATGCCATGTCCCAAGGACATCAAAGGTATAAGAAGTTTCCTTGGTCACGCCGGTTTTTATAGGAGGTTCATTAAGGACTTCTCCAAAATTTCTCGGCCTCTGACTAATCTATTACACAAAGATATACCATTTGTCTTTGATGATGATTGTGTAGAAGCATTTGAAATACTTAAGAAAGCATTGATCTCTGCACCTATTGTTCAGCCACCTGATTGGAATTTACCCTTTGAAATTATGTGTGATGCTAGTGATTATGCTATAGGTGCTGTTCTAGGGCAAAGAGTTGATAAGAAACTAAATGTTATTCAATATACTAGTAAAACTCTAGACAATGCTCAGAGAAATTATGCTACTACTGAAAAAGAATTCTTAGCAGTTGTATTTGCTTGTGATAAGTTTAGCCATTATATTGTTGATTCTTAAGTAACTATTCACACTGATCATGCTGCTATTAAATATCTTATGGAAAAGAAAGATGCTAAACCTAGACTTATTAGATGGGTTCTCTTGCTTCAAGAATTTGACTTACATATTGTTGATAGAAAGGGAGCTGAGAACCCCGTTGCAGACAACTTGTCTAGGTTATAAAATGTGCTTGATGACCCACTACCTATTGATGATAGCTTTCCAGATGAGCAATTAAATGTTATAAATGCTTCTCATACTGCTCCATGGTATGCTGATTATGCTAATTACATTGTTGCTAAATTCATACCACCTAGTTTCACATACCAGCAAAAGAAAAAGTTCTTCTATGATTTGAGGCATTACTTTTGGGATGACCCACATCTTTATAAAGAAGGAGTAGATGGTATTATTAGACATTGTGTACCCGAGCATGAACAGGAACATATCCTACACAAGTGTCACTTCGAAGCTTATGGAGGACACCATGCTGGAGATAGGACTGCACATAAGGTATTACAATCTGGTTTTTATTGGCCTACTCTCTTCAAGGATGTCCGTAAGTTTGTTTTATCTTGTGATGAATGTCAAAGAATTGGTAATATTAGTAGACGTCAGGAAATGCCTATGAACTATTCACTCGTTATTGAACCATTTGATGTTTGGGGCTTTGACTATATGGGACCTTTTCCTTCCTCTGATGGATATACACATATTTTAGTTGCTGTTGATTATGTTACTAAGTGGGTAGAAGCTATTCTAACTAGTAGTGCTGATCATAACACCTCTATTAAAATGCTTAAAGAAGTTATTTTTCCAAGGTTCGGAGTCCCTAGATATTTAATGACTGATGGTGATTCACATTTTATTCATGGTGCTTTCCGTAAAATGCTTGCTAAGTATGATGTTAATCATAGAATTGCATCTCCTTATCACCCTCAGTCTAGTGGTCAAGTAGAATTGTGTAATAGAGAGCTCAAATTAATTTTGCAAAAAGACTGTTAATAGATCTAGAAAGAATTGGTCCAAGAAACTTGATGATGCATTATGGGCCTATAGAACTACATACAAAAATCCTATGGGTATGTCTCTGTATAAAATGGTCTATGGAAAAGCATGTCACTTACCTCTCGAACTAGAACATAAGGCTTATTGGGCTATTAAAGAACTCAATTATGATTTTAAACTTGCCGGTGAGAAGAGGTTATTTGATATTAGCTCGCTCAATGAATGGAGAACCCAAGCCTACAAAAATGCCAAGTTGTTTAAAGAAAAAGTTAAAAGATGGCATGATAAAAGGATACAAAAGCATGAGTTTAATGTAGGTGATTATGTATTGCTATACAACTCTCGTTTAAGATTTTTTGCAGGAAAACTTCTCTCTAAATGGGAAGTTCCTTACGTTATCGAGGAGGTCTATCGTTCCGGTGCCATAAAAATCAACAACTTCGAAGGCACAAATCCGAAGGTGGTGAACGGTCAAAGAATCAAACATTATATCTCAGGTAATCCCATAAATGTTGAAACCAATATTATTGAAACCGTAACCCTGGAGGAATACATAAGGGACACTTTCCGGAACATTTCAGACTCTGAAAAGGAATAGGTATGTGGTACGGTAAGTAAACCAACTCCAAAACAATTTTTAAGGCAATATTTCTCCGTTTTGGAATATTTAGAAAAATAGAAAAATAAGAAGCAGTCCGGGAAGGACACGAGGGCTCCACGAGGGTGGAGGGCACGCCCTACCCCCCTGGGCGCCCCTACCTCGTGGGCACCTCGTGCACTTTCCGGACTCCGTTTTCTTACACAATACGTATTTTGGTCGGTAAAAATTCATTATATAATCTCCCGGGGGTTTTGACTCCCGTATCACGCAAATATCTCATGTCTTTGTTTCAAGCTGTCCTGCTGCAGATTTGAGCAACATGTCGTCCCAGGATTCGGAAGGAGAGAGCTATGTGGCTGATTACCTTGCAGACCCTAAAGTCTATGGGGATGTGGAGCATTGTGGTTGGACTACGGAAGAAGAAGAGGACTGTGAACCTAAGGGAAAGGAGGGGACGAGCTCAGATGAAGATGAAGTCCCACTATCTCAACCTGGGGACATGCATGTGGAGTTCAAAAAGTCAAGCCTCCCTGATAGAGTAAAGAAACCTAAGATCGAGTTTATCCCTTTTCGCCTCTTGTAGGAAAACAAGCAGGAACTATGCAAAAAGATACTGAGCCTGGAGTAGGAGATTGATGACCTAAGGGACCAAAATTCTGTCCTCAAACACAAATTAAGGAATAAGCCTACGCCGTCAACAAAACCATTACCTTCTCCACCAACAAAGAAGAATTGAGCATCTGGTATGGGCACTCCCCTTGGCAACTGCCAAGCTTGGGGGAGTGCCCCGGTATCGTATCACCATCACTTTTATCTTTACCATTTTTCTTAGTTCGATCCTTTTGGTAATATCTTGATCTAGTAGAATAAAAGTTCTTATTATGATCTAGTTGTGATTTTTGCTCTATAGTTCATCTATGTAATCAAGTCCGTGAGCTATATAATAAAGATTAGTGTTGGGTCAAGGGTTTGATTATTTTGCCATGATCCTAAGGGAATAAAAGAAAAGAGAAAGAAATAAAAAGAAACAAAGAGATCATGTGAATCTTATGGGAGAGTAGTGAGCTCACATATAAAAAGTATGATGAATAAAAGTTGTTGAGGGTTGACAAACATAGTTTTGGTCATCGTTGCAATTAATAGGAAGTAATAAAGAAAGAGAGGTCTTCACATATAAATATACTATCTTGGACATCTTTTACGATTGTGAGCACTCATTAAAATATGATGTGCTAAAGAGTTGACATTGGAAAAGACAATGTAATGGGTTATGTTTTCTTACATCTGAGATAAATTATATTGTCTTGGATCCTCCAACATGTTGAGCTTGCTTTCCCCCCTCATGCTAGCCAAATTCATTGCACCAAGTAGAGATACTACTTGTGCTTCCAAATATCCTTAAACTAGTTTTGCCATAAGAGTCCACCATACCTACCTATGGATTGAGTAAGATCCTCCAAGTAAGTTGTCATCGGTGCAAGCAAAAAAAATTGCTCTCTAAATATGTATGACTTATTAGTGTGGGAGAAAATAAGTTTTATACGATCATGTGATATGGAAGAAATAAAAGCGACAGACTGCATAATAAAGGTCCATATCACAAGTGACAATATAAAGTGACGTTTTTTCGCATTAAGATTTTGTGCATCCAACCATAAAAGTGTATGACAACCTCTGCTTTCCTCTGCGAAGGGCCTATCTTTTACTTTCATCTCCTACCTTGCATAAGAGTCATGGTGATCTTCACCCTTCCTTTTTACATTTTATCCTTTGGCAAGCACAATATGTTGGAAAGATCCTGGTATATATGGCTAATTGGATGTGAGTTTTCATGAACTATTATTGTTGACATTACCCTTGAGGTAAAACGTTGGGAGGCAAAGCTATAAGCCCCCATTTTTCTCTGTGTCCGATTAAAACTCCATACCCATAAGTATTGCATGAGTGTCAGCAATTGTGAAAGACTATATGATAGTTGAGTATGTGGACTTGCTAAAAAGCTCTTATATATTGACTCTTTCCTATGTTATGATAAACTGCAATTGCTCCAATGAATGAGATTATAGTTTGTTAGTTTTCAATGAAGTTTACGATTCATACTTGAAATTGTGATTGAATTATTACTCTAGCATAAGAGATTATATGACAAGAATTATATAAGTTGTTGTTCTCATGTCCGTATTTTATTTTTATCGACACCTATATCTCTAAACATGTGGACATATTTTTCGATTTCGGCTTTCGCTTGAGGACAAGCGAGGTCTAAGCTCGGGGGACTTGATACGTCCATTTTGCATCATGCTTTTATATCGATATTTCTTGCATTATGGGATCTTATTACACATTATGTCACAATACTTATGCCTATTCTCTCTTATTTTACAAGGTTTACATTAAGAGGGAGAATGCCGGCAGCTGAGATTCTGGGCTGGAAAAGGAGCAAATATTAGAGACCTATTCTGCACAGCTCCAAAAGTCCTGAAACTTCATGGAAGACGTTTTCAGAATATATAAAAAATACTCAGTGGAAGAAGTTCACCAGGGGGACCACACCCTGCCCACGAGGGTGGGGGCGCGCCCTACCCCCCTGGGCGCGCCCCCTACCTCATGGGCCTTCTGGTGGCCCTCCGGTGACCATCTTCTGCTATATGAAGTATTTCGATGGGAAAAAAATTAGAAGCTATCTTCTCGGACGAAACTCCGCCGCCACGAGGTGGAACCTTGGCGGATCCAATCTAGGGCTCTGGCGGAGCTGTTCTGCCGGGGAAACTTCCCTCCGGGAGGGGGAAATCATCGCCATCGTCATCACCAATGCTCCTCTCATCAGGAGAGGGAAATATCCATCAACATCTTCACCAGCACCATCTCCTCTCAAAACCCTAGTTCATCTCTTGTATCCAATTCTTGTCTCCAAGTCCGGGATTGGTACTAGTAGGTTGCTAGTAGTGTTAATTACTCCTTGTACTTGATGCTAGTTGATTTAATTGGTGGAAGACCATATGTTCAGATCCTATATGCATATCAATACCCCTCTGATTATGAACATGTTTATGCTTTGTGAGTAGTTACATTTGTTCCTGAGGACATGGGAGAAGTCTTGCTATTAGTAGTCATGTGAATTTGGTATTCGTTCGATATTTTGATGAGATGTATGTTGTCTCTCCTCTAGTGGTGTTATGTGAACGTCGACTACATGACACTTCACCATTATTTGGGCCTAGAGGAAGGCATTGGGAAGTAATAAGTAGATGATGGGTTGCTAGAGTGACAGAAGCTTAAACCCTAGTTTATGCGTTGCTTCGTAAGGGGCTGATTTGGATCCATATGTTTCATGCTATGGTTAGGTTTACCTTAATACTTTTTTTGTAGTTGCAGATGCTTGCAATAGAGGTTAATCATAAGTGGGATGCTTGTCCAATTAAGGGCAGCACCCAAGCACCGGTCCACCCACATACCAAATTATCAAAGTACCGAACGCGAATCATATGAGCGTGATGAAAACTAGCTTGATGATACTCCCATGTGTCCTCGGGAGCGCTTTTCTCTATATAAGAGTTTGTTCAGGCTTGTCCTTTGCTACCAAAAGGATTGGGCCACCTTGCTGCACCTTATTTACTTTTGTTACTTGTTGCTCGTTACAAATTATACTATCACAAAACTATCTGTTACCACTTATTTCAGTACTTGCAGAGAATACCTTGCTGGAAACCGCTTATCATTTCCTTCTGCTCCTCGTTGGGTTCGACACTCTTACTTATCGAAAGGGCTACGATAGATCCCCTATACTTGTGGGTCATCAATAACCACACCATGCGTATCACCGTTATATGTATTCATACATGCGTCGGTTTAAAACACCATGATAAATTCTTCAAATATCCGAATTCACTTTTTATAATGAAGTATGATCTCTATTCGTCTTTTACACCCACACAATCCTCTTATCTTTGTAGCTAGCGCTAACTTTCTCTCGTGCATGCACACGCCCACATCCCTCTCACCCCCCTCAGCATTCTCTAGCTCCATCACGCAAATTCGTCTTTTCACTTTAGGTCGTTCACCCATGGTGTGTGTAGGCCCAGCTCCTTCTTTACGGCACACATCGATCGATATGCCTCTCTAGCCAGGTGTGCCTAGCACAAACACAAGCTTCCCCTCTTCTCTTATCACCGTCCATGCCTCACTCCCACCACTCTTTTCATCGATCTCGTACTCGCACACTCCTTCCCCCTCGATATAGTATGACTCTTGCACCACCTCCTAGAAGCATCCCTCTCTCTCTACCCTTCTCCTCGTGCCTCATTTGCTTCTAACACACACATGCATGTATACTGATCGATCTCCCAATATATACCTTGGTCGACTTTAACTATTCCCCCCATCGACCGACCTACCTCACAAGTTTTGTCTCTCCTTGCTCTGACAAAGGAAGATTGATCTTCCTATGTAGTTACGTCTTCTTACCACAACCATATCGTCCCCCCTCATCATTCATGCATGCCTCCTGACCCGTCTCTCACATGCACATGCATAGACAGGCAGCCATCCCCTCTCTTATTGATATTGCAGGCGTGCCCTCCGGTTGTTTAGCAAGCCTATCCCACCATTTGTTAGAAGCAACTCCACTACCACCCCCTCCAACACTCTAGCTCTGTCTCTGTCCCAACCTTATTCCTCTCCTACACATATGCATGGATGCCGATCGATCTCCCTTAATACATGAGGTAGACCGATCTCCCTTAATACATGAGGTAGGCCTCTCTCCTCCTCCACACATATACCAGCCATTGTACCTCTATAGTTAATTAGGCCTCCCCCCACACACCGATAGTCGAGCGCTGTAGGTAGGTATCCATGACATAGAGACAAACTTCACCTGTCCCCTCTCACATTCCACTAGGCCATCCACTCTATATCTTTGACGTGGGCACACACAAATTCGATGGCACTCTTTATCGATCGCGTGCGCACACACACACACATCATCCCTCTCTTCGATTCTATGGACACCTCAAGCTGATGATACCTCCACTCTCTTCTCGTGGATCGCCCCCTCTATATATATGATATATCCAGGACTCTATTTCACACACATTGCATATGTTAAATTTTTTGATTGACCCCCCCCCCCCAAAAAAAACTCTCACGAACCCACATGCTATATCTCTCTACGTTTGTATCTCTCTCACACAACCCCACGTAGGTGGTGTACGTATACAAGAAGAGAATAGGTGCACCGTGCACGTACTTACGCTTCGTGCCCAGCCACACCCGCGTGGGTACACTTCTGTACGAAATGGCAGTCCACGTGCTAATTTCAACGTGTGTAGTGGTTGTTTACCTACGGAGGTCGTGTACCACGCATGCATGAAACAAAGTTCGACTTGATGCGTTGGCGCATTATTTTTAAATAAATTTATATTGCTCAATGGAATGTGCACAGAATATAAAACGTTTTTTATGGAGAAAAGGTAGTCCGCTCCACTATATACAATGGAGCCTGCCTGCCTGGTTTGTCTCTCTTCAGAGTATCTCACACAAGGTTGCGGTGGCCTCTCTCTCTCACCGTTGGTCACTGATCTGGCCGCATCCCATCCGCTGGTGGAAAGGGAGGATGTGCATCGTTTCTCCGTTCGACGGCACCGAGGCAGCATGTCCCGATCTACGGTACACGCTGTTCTCTCTGACCAAGCTCCGGCGCGGTAGGGCCTACGCCACCTACTCGCTGCTGCAGTATGGGCAGATTCTGCCCACCGCCGCTCACCTAGTTACATCCCGATGACCTCCTGGTATCCCCTCCGGCCTTGCTCCACTGCCCGTCTTCCCACGTCACTGCATGTGGATCTTCCATAGTTCTTTGCCCAAAACGTAGCTCATCCGGCGTACTTTCCATATTGCAATCTCGTCCTCACACCGTTTTAGACAAACACAACCGTGTTGTTATCTTCCCTTAGGACAAGTAATATGCTTCTTTTTTGTTGTCGCATGTGTCATCAACTGTTATTGTCCAGTAATTGTTTCCTTTCTACCTATTTTTTGCACCAAAGCTATCCATTTCACCTCGTTGCTATTGTGACCTTTTGGTGAACTGCACAAATCACTTTTTTCTTAAGAGTGTTTTGTGCAGTTGTACGGGCAACGTCTCTACATTTCAGTGCGACTGCACAAAGGGAGATTGGTTTTGCTCTATCCTCCTCATCCAACTCCAGCCTAATATTCTCCAACTAGTTAGTCTTAAGAGAGACTGCAAAGGTGACCGGCTTCTATTTGTGTGTTTATTGTTTCATTAGCAGTCTTATATTATTGCAATCACACTTAATACCTTTGGAACAGGGACGCTCAGCTCTATTTTAGTGGAATTGCACAAAATGATCGGAACGTTGCATGCTCCTGACAGCTACTTTTTTTCCCAACATGCCTTGTTGATTTAGACAGAGCTGGGGGGATGTTGCTGCCAATGAAAGCATGGATCAATTTTAATTTAACACCTTCTCACAACTTTGTCTTCAGTTGTGATGTAAATATTAGCTCTGATCTGCTAATAATTGAGATGCATTAGCAAGGAAGTTAGTTTTTTTATTGTTTCCGAAAGAGCATTGATGGCAAGACACACGAAACAAAAGCTGAAAGCTCACACCATTGTACAATTTCATGTCGTTGGAAAATTATTTGTATAGTATATCAATTATGTAAACAAATGCTGGAAGCTTGATAGCATTGCCAGAAGCCTCTTCGGCATCCGGGTCCATGTGCCATGCACAAAATTATACTCCTTCGTTCCTAAATATTTGTCTTTTTACAAATTTCAAATGGGCATATTTTAGAGTGTAGATTCACTCATTTTGCTTCATATGTGTACTCCCTCTGTTCCTAAATATTTGTCTTTCTAGAGATTTCAACAAGTGACTACATACGGAGCAAAATGAGTGAATCTACACTCTAAAATATGTCTATATACATCCGTATGTAGTAGTCCATTTGAATCTCTAAAAAGACAAATATTTGAGTAGTCACTTATTGAAATCTCTAGAAAGACAAATACTCCGGAGTATATTTAAGAACCGAGGGGGTAGTGCACAGCCGCATGGGAGACTCAGCCCGGTTGTTGCGCCGCATTAATAGTGAGTAATGAGCAGTCAAATCATAAGCCCCACCTTTCCCACTATAAGTTTCTCGAAAGAAGCAACCATCAATACGCTCTTCTTTGAATCCGCTCATACTACTCCATCTGTCACTATTTATAGAGCACGCTTCAGAAAAAGAAAAAAATCTCTAGGACTAAGGCGACTAACGATCTGCCTAAAAAATAGCATTGGTAGTTATAGCACGGCATCTATTACTAGAGGAAATAATGCGTACACACATGCATGTAGTGCTTCCACCCCGGGTACACACATGCATGCACTTACTCCACTCCGTAGTACATCGAGAGAAAATTGTGGACTTGATTGCGGTTACCACGCCCTAATTAATTGAGCATTAAACCAATTGCGTCTAAAGTCTCTCTGGTGGTGGAAATGCATTGAGAGAAATGCATCATAATGAAGCGCGCCCTGTAAACTGTGACGGAGGGAGGAGTAGTATGAAGGTGCAAAACCAAGTACGCGTATGGCCAGTCGGTCAACACACCTCCTCTTGGCATATCACTGACATGTGGGGCCGGAGTGTGAGCAAACCGATCTCAATTGACGGCAAAATGGCCAACCCGCCGTTCCTTGAGAGAGACGAGGAGCGAGAACACACAGACAGGCTCACACGGAGGCCAAGATATATTCGAGCATGGTTGATCGATATCATCATTACATGTTGGGCTGCCATTTTCCGCCCTTCTCCGGAATAAATGTGTACTTTATCAGAGATTAAAAATAAATAAGAGTACAGACGCTCCACCATGCGGTTCTAGTAGTATTATTGTCACTTCCCTAGTTCTGGTATGATCTAGGCTTGCTTTGTGCATCATGTTTAAGTTTCAAATGAAATTGAAATGGGGAATGTTTCAAACCCTAGCACCAAAGCAAATTCAAATAGATTCAGATTAAAAATGGAATTTCAATGAACCCAAAATGCTCTTCAAAATGTTCATGGTCTCTGGAAAATGTTGGAAACAACAACGAGAGGTGATGCACATTTTTGCTAAACATTTTGGATTTTTGAATGAACCCATATGTATTTGAATTGGAGCTGTTTAAATAATATAAATATTTTAAAGGCTCCAAAAATGTTGGAAATTGGTGAGGGCCTCTGGTATATTATAACTAGTGGTCACAAGGAATCTCAACATTTTTAGAATTGTGCTAGTATTTATTTTAAGTCAAAAACAAATGTCAGAAATAGAAAAGAAAACAAAAATATGGGAAAACTTACCTGTGCAGCCGGGCACTGTGTAGCCCAGCGGTCCAACAGGCCGGCCCAGCCGACTGTCACTGCCAGTCGTCATCTCCACCGTGCCAGGAGGACGCCGAGCATGCGCTCGCCGCACGCGGCCACGTGCTCGGCCAGCTCCTGCTTGCCGCTGCTGCTGGACGCTGCTACGAGCGCCACGCGACCCCCAGGACTCTCTCACTCTCTCTCATTCTCCCTCCTTCCCTGGATCCCTCTCTCTCGACCCGCCCGAGCAGAGCTCGTCGCCGCCGCTTGATGTCCATGCAGCCACCGCCTTCCCCTCGCCCTCTCTTCGTGTCCGGGTGCTCCGCCTTGCCGCCTGCATCATCCTCGACGAGCCAAGCGACCAGGGACGCACTGCATCGCCGCCACCATCGTCGTCTTCACCTCTGGCCGCCCGAGATCGTCGTCGTCGTTTCGGCCGCACCAGTGCATCCCCGAGCTCGCGCACGACGCCGTCGAGACCGCTGTGAGCTCTCCTCCGTTTCGCCTCCTTCCCCGCACTCGATTTCGTGTCGTAGCCCTGCTAACCATCGAACCCGCGAGCGCCACACCACCGGGCATGTCGCCGCCGTGGACAGGGCCACCACAGCTCGCAACTAAGCTCGCTGTTGCACTCAGTGCACTCCGGCGAGTCGAGCGGACCTGCTCGCAGCTCCTGCCGTGCCCCGCAACACCTCGCGCGCACCTGGCCGAACTCCGGCCACCGCACTCGTCGTCGCCGGCGTCACTCCGGCCACTCCCCGGCCGCGCCACCACCACGGTTGGATGCGGACGAGCGTCTGCATCCCATAGTTGTGCTCCACGCGCCAAATGGCGCTCTGTAGGCGAATCCCGCAGCGCACCGCCGCGTCTGGACTCGCCGGCGGCTAAACGTCGGCGACCGTTGACCCGTTGACCGGGTGGGTTGACCCCACTGCCAGGTTTGATCTCCCCCTCTCTCTCACTGACTTGCGGGCCCCGCCTGACTAATTACTCTAGTTAGCACTAATTAACTACTTAGGTTAGTTACTACAGTCACTGACTAGTGGGCCCTGCCCAGTTAGTTAGGGCTAACTAACTTAGGTAGTTGACTGGGTCACTGACCAATGGGACCCACTGGTCAGGTTTGACCTGGTCAGCCCCGTTTGACTCGCTGATGTCATGCCACTGTCATGCTGATGCAGTTATTCATTTTCTGGTATTAAAATAAATCAGGAAATCCAGAAAATGATATAGACTTCTAAAAATCATAGAATTTCAACCGTAGCTCAGAATGAAATAATTTATATATGAAAAATTATTAGAAAAATGCAAGGAATCCATTTATGCTAGTTCCATGCATGAAAAACCAACTTATACATGCTGTATAAGTGAAAACATAATATGGGCATTTAAAATGCTTCATTTGAATTTGCATTTGAATATTCGATCTAAATGGGCTTCAACCAACTTGGTAGCATCTCGCATTAGCCCAAACACTAGCATTTTCACATATCATGTTCATGCATCATATTGTTGCATCTGTTTGTGTATTGATTGCCGGCACCATTTCTTCTCGATAGGTTCCACTCTGGAAGGTGTTCCCGAGTACCTGTCAGAGGAGCAGTGCCCCTTCGTTGATCTATCAGGCAAGCAATCCCCCTTGAGCATTTCGATAAAATCCCACTCTCTCGCTCCTGCTCCTTATACTGCATTAGGACAACAATGATCAAACTGCTACTTTTCTGCTATGATAGTTGAACCATTCCTCTGCATGACCTGTCATTGCCACATCAAATAGTTGAAACCCACTAGCATGAGTAGGAGTTGCTTGAGCCTTGATGTGCCTACTCATCCATGCTTGTTTTCTTTATGCCAGCTATGCTTAGAGTTGTGTCAGGTCTGATTCATTGGGAATGAATCGGAGTGGTGAACATGTTCTACCGATAAAGGCTAAGTGTGTGAACACGTTTTGGTAAAGGTAGCGATGAGAGGCCATGTAGGAGTACATGGTGGGTTGTCTCATTGGAACCGTTCCTAAGCACTAAGTTCTGTGTATGTTATCCAAGTCCAGTTACTACCACACATTGGGTTCCGGTTATCCAGCCCCTCTCGGCTTATTAATCTACTTGATCTCTGTCCAGGAGTTGCAACTAGTTTCTGGCGTTTGTAGGTGGTGTCCGACGGGACGGGCTTGGGACAGACTAGGCACCATGGCACGGTGTACCAAGTGGTACCCGGATGGTGGGCTTGGGAACCCTGCACACATCATTTGGGGCCGTACTGGAGACTTCGGCCAGAACTCCTTGCGGATGGAACTCGAATAGGTGATATACCTGAATGAGAGACTTGTGTGGTTAGTCAGGTCGTGGCCGACACCCTCGCCCGGCTTCCGCTTGAAGGTTGCCGAGGTACATGATGTGTACAGGGTGATAAGTGGCGACAGCGTGTGTGAAGAAGTACACCCCTGCAGGGTTAACATTATCTATTCGAATAGTCATTTTCCTCGGATATGGGAACTTGGAGGACTTATGTAGTACATAGACAACTTGAAGTGGATACTCTAAAATCCGCAAGATAAGCGTGAGTGCTATGGATGGCCTTCTCGTAGGGATATGGGAGCGGATCCATAGTGGAGTATTGATATGGTGAATATGTGGACTCGTGTGCATCTTCTCACCTCAAAGAAGTTTCTGATACTCGTAGTATAGGTTAGCCACTGAGTCAAAGCTGGCTTGCTGCTGTTAAAAACTCCACCACCCCCTTTGTTGATAATGTTGCATATGTAGATAGTTCTGATGTAAGGCTTGCTGAGTACCTCCGTACTCACGTTTGCTTACTTATGTTTTGCAGTTGGTTACACTAGTGACTTCGACGAGTAGCTTGTACCTCAGCTACGATCTTGTGCCCTCGGCAGGATCTGGTAGATAGTCAGGCTTCTTAGCCTTTTTCATTTGTAGATGTCTGTACTCGGACATGTTAAGCTTCCACATGTGCTTTGACTTGTATGCTCTGAATGTTGGGTCGTGAGACCGATGTTTGTAATATCTCGCTCCTCAGAGCCTAATGAATAAATACTTTGAGTCATAGAGTTTTGTTGTGATGCCATGTTGTATTTACCCATATCGAGCATATTGTGTGTATGATTGAAATGCTTGGTATGTGTGGGATCCGACAACCTAGTTGTTTATCCTTGGTAGCCTCTCTTATGGGGAAATGTAGTCTAGTGCTTCCATTGAGCCTTGGTAGTTCGCTACAGCCCGGTTTACCGGAGTCCTGCTAGCCCAGCACTGTTGCTCCGGAACACTTAGACTCTGTAAGTTAGTGCCACTTTGGGTCCACGACTAGTCATGTCGGCCCCGGTTCTTTGTCATATGGATGCTAGCGACACTATCATATACGTGAGCCAAAAGGCGCAAACGGTCCCGGGCAAGGTAAGGTGGCACCCGTGGGGATACCGTGCGTGAGGACGCAAAGTGATATGATGTGTTACATGCTAGATCAGCGTGACTTAGGATTGGGGTCCCGACAACGTTGGTATCAGAGCTTGACTGACTGTAGGATTACCAAGCCAAACTGGTCGAAGTTGAGTCTAGAAATGCTTTAGTTATATAAGGGAATTGATTGTGGAAGGGAATGTAAGGCTCTTTTTACTCCTTTACCTCATGTCATTCTTTTTGAGTCAGCCTCTTCTTTTCTACGAGGGTTAAGGACTAGGCTTCTGCTCTATCTCTCAGGATGACATGTTACTAAATCGTAAAGTCTTAGGATTGTTGAGTTGTGTCTCCGTACAGTTCTACTACTTTCGTGTGTCATCAGTGTGACCCAGAACCTTGATATTATGATGTTGAGTGATTATGTTATTCCTTTGATGAATGTCTCAAAATCCTTTTTGAGCATTTACAGCCGTTATGCTGCCGAAATTGTCCTAGGATTTCAAGAGTTTCCAATGCTTTTGCATTACATTCCGCATCCTTATGTCGATGCTAATTCCATGCTTGTTTCCTTGGTTTCTATGCCAGGATGTTGTCTGCTAACCGAGGTTTAGTTGCTCATAGCAAGAACCACGAAGATGGTAGGGATGAGGATCCTCCTGACCAGCCTTTGATGGCAGAGTTCTTGTTAGCATCTGAGAGGAACAAGCGTGATACTAACCGCTTGCTGGCACAGATTTAGCAGAACACCACACATCAGCGTAAGAAGTTGGTTTCCATCACCGACTTCATTGGTCTGAAACCACCCACCTTCCATCATTCCATTGAGCTACTCGATGCAGATGACTGGCTCTGTAGCATCACTCTTAAGCTGTGTTCTGCGAATGTGGCTGAAGGTGACAAGGTCACCTATGCTACCTATCACCTAGAAGGTCTTGCTAGTATTTGGTGGTAGAGCTATGAGGCTATGCTTCCAGCTGGCCAGATTCCTACCTGGAGGGATTTCACCGAGGCTTTTCGTGAGCACCACATTCCTCAGGCTCTCATTAACCGCAAGAGGGAAGAGTTCTGTAGTTTTACCCAAGGTAAGCTGCCTGTTGATGCCTACAGTAGAGAGTTTGGAAACCTCGCCCGCTATGCTACATAAGAAGTGTCCACGGACGCCAAGAAGCAGGCTAGGTTCCGGAAGGGTCTCAACCCAAGCTGCATCGTGATCTCCACCTGCACCATTGTGATACATTCCAGGCTCTTGTGAACAAGTCCATCAATGCAGAGACAGCTCAGCTCACTTACGAGGAGTCTCGTAAGCATAACCGTGATCTGGGTTCTTCCTCCCGCTCTGGCTCTCAAAAACGACAGATTTGGATTCCGAACTCAGCTCTTCCACCTAGATATCCACCAAGGCCATCTGATGTGGTGCCTCACCCAGTTCAGCAACATGCTCCACCCAAGCCTATTAGTGGACCATTTGCCAATATAGGTCCACGTCCTACCTCAGGAACTTGCTTCACCTGCGTAGAACCAGGACACTATGCACGTGACTGCCCTCAGTCCAGTTATACTCCACCCCAGTCTGAGAGGTCTGTTGGCCGTGAAAAGCCATCAAGCAAGATGATCAGTACCAAGCCAACCACCACTGAACGAGCATGTGTGCACCACGTCTCAGCTATAGAATCTCAAGATGATCCCGACATCGTATTGGGAACGCTTCTTGTCAATTGTCACCCAGCTTCAGTTCTGTTTGATACTGGAGCATCTCACTCCTTCATATCCGAAGGTTATGCTCGGTTGCATGACATGTCATTTTGTGATATGCCAACTCCACTAATAATCCAGACTCCTGGTTCCAAATGGCAAACCTCCAAGGTAAGCCATGGTAATGAAATCCTTGTTGACAGACTGGTATTCCTTGCTTCTTTGATATCTCTCAAGTCTTCAGATATTAACATCATCTTGGGTATGGACTGGATGACAGCTCATCATGCCAAGATCAATTGTTACACTAGACCTGTTCAACTTACACATCCATCTGGCAAAATAGTCACTGTCTCCACTAGAGTTGCAAAGCGTCAACTCTATTCTCTTAATGCCAGCCCTCTTCCAGACCTTGAAGATATTCCGGTAGTCCGTGACTTCCCGAATGCCTTTCCAGAAGAACTGCCAGGTGTTCCACCTGACAGAGATGTAGAGTTTGTCATAGAACTTATCCCAGGAACTGTTCCAATCTCTAGGAGACCATACAAGATGGCACCTTTGGATTTAGCTGAGCTTAAGAAATAGCTTGATGAGTCCTTGCAAAAGGGTTTCATCCGTCCCAGTTCTTCTCCTTGGGCTTGTCCTGTCCTCTTCGCCAAGAAGAAGGATGGTACGGATCGGATGGTTGTAGATTATTGTCCCGTTAATTTGGTCACGATAAAGAACAAGTATCCGCTCCCCAGGATCAACGACCTATATGATCAGCTTGCTGGATCCTCAGTCTTTTCCAAGATGGATTTGAGGTTAGGCTACCACCAAATCAAAATCAGAAACGGGGAGATCCCCAAAACGGCCTTTGTCACTCGTTATGGTCAATATGAGTACTCCGTGATGTATTTCGGCCTAACCAATGCTCTAGCTACTTTCTCCCGCTTGATGAACTCGATCTTTATGGATTACTTAGATAAGTTTGTCGTGGTTTACCTCGATGATATTCTTATTTACTCGAAGAATGAGGAAGAGCATGCCGAACATCTTAGACTTGTGTTAGAAAAACTCAGAGAGCATCACCTTTATGCCAAGTTCTCCAAGTGTGAATTTTGGTTGCCAGAAGTGACCTATCTAGGCCACGTGATCTCTGGTAAGGGCATTGCTGTCAATCCCGAGAGAGTTAAAGCCGTTCTCGATTGGACTCCACCTGAAACAGTCAAACAAGTTAGGAGTTTCCTTGGTCTAGCCAGTTATTGTCGCCGCTTTGTTGAAAACTTCTCCAAATTGGCCAAACCCCTCACGGAACTTCTCAAGAAAGATAAAAGGTTTGAGTGGACCCCACAGTGTGAGCATAGTTTTTAGGAACTGAAAAGACGCCTGACTTCTACGCCCATACTCATGCCACTGGATTTTACTAAAGACTTTGTTATCTATTGCGACGCTTCGCGTCAAGGACTAGGTTCCATTCTTATGTAGGATTGTCATGTGATTGCCTATGCATCTCGACAGTTGCATCCACATGAGGAAAATTATCCTACACATGATCTAGAGCTTGCAGCCGTAGTCTATGCGCTTAAGACTTGGCGACATTACCTTCTTGGTAACCGTTGCAAAATCTACACTGACCATCAGAGTCTCAAGTATATCTTCACCCAAACGGATCTGAATCTCAGACAGAGACGTTGGTTGGAGTTGATCTCGGATTACGACTTAGGGATCACTTACACCCCAGGTAAAGCTAATGTCATGGCTGATGCTTTAAGTCGTAAATCCTATTGCAACAACCTCTTGTTGCAACAATGTGAACCACCCTTCCATGAGGAATTCTGGAAGCTTAACCTTCACATAGCTCCTCATGGTTCCCTTTCTACCTTGGTGGCAAAACGTACCCTTACAGATCAGATCATAGAGGCTCAGAAACATGATACGGGAATCTCCCGGATCAAGAAAAATATTTCCAAGGGAGTTGCTGGCTGTTTCTCTATGGATGAACGAGGTGTTGTTTACTTTGGAAACCGTTTGGTGGTTCCCAAATGTCAACAGATGCAGCAACTGATCCTTAAGGAGGCCCATGAATCTCCTCTCACGATTCATCCCGGTAGTACCAAGATGTATCAGTACCTACCCCAGAGGTTCTGGTGGACTAGGATGAAGAGAGAAATCGCTCAGTATATTGCCAACTGTGACGTTTGTCGTCGCATTAAGGCAGAGCATCAAAGACCTGCTGGCACCCTTCAACCTTTAGCTATTCCCGAGTGGAAATGGGACAAAGTTGGTATGGACTTCATCACCGGCTTTCCTAGGACCAAGAAAGTAAATAATGCTATCTTGGTAGTCATTGAACGTCTTTCCAAAGTGGCCCACTTCCTACCTATTCGAGAGAGTATCACTGCTAGTCAGCTCGCTGACTTATATATCTCCCGAATAGTGTCACTCCATGGTGTTCCACTAGAGATCAATTCAGACCGTGGCAGTCTTTTCACCTCTCATTTCTGGGAAAGTTTCCAGAATGCCATGGGAACCCATCTTTCTTTCAGTACCGCTTTCCACCCTCAATCAAGTGGTTAGGTGGAAGGGGTCAACCAAATTCTCGAATACATGCTTAGAGCTTGCGTTATCTCATTCAGTATGGATTGGGAGAAATGTCTTCCCTTTGCTGGGTTTGCTTATAACAATAGCTACCAATCCAGTCTTAAGAAAGCACCCTTCGAGATTCTGTATGGACGAAGATGTCGAACAACTTTGAACTGGTCAGAAACCGGTGAAAGACAATTCTTTGGACCAAATATAATCCCGGAGGCAGAAGAGCAAGTTCGCATCATTCGTGAGAATTTGAAAACAGCCCAATCTTGGCAAAAGAGCCAGTATGACCGTCGTCATAAGGAAGTGGCTTATGAAGTTGGCGACAAGGCTTACACTACAAAAAAATACACATCCGTGATGATACGTGTTTGTCACAGTATGTCGCTTTTTTGTCATGCATGTACATCAATGACAAATTTATGAGAGAATCAAGATAGTCATACCTGTGCTGTTGTAGAAGTGTTCCATGACATTACCAAAATTATCATCACGGAAGTGTCCACTTCCATGACGATAAATCACGCGTCACAAAAGTGCTTTCGTCAAGGGTGAGAGACACGTGGCATCCACCGTAACGGAACACCGTTAAGCTATTGGGTCAGGTTTTGGATCGGATAACCCGTTAACAGCCCTGACCAATGGGGATTTTCCACGTGTAAAATCATCATTGGCTGGACGAAACACGTGTCGGCTCATCGTTGGGACAGATGTCAACCACTCATTGGACGGAAGGCGCCTATGATACGTCGACACGTGGCACGGCCCAACAGAGGCCCATTCTTGTGAAAAGGCCGGCCCGTTTGACTTGGTCAAAAGGTGGCGGGCCGGCCTATGGAAAGCCTGTTAACGGCCTGTTCGCATATAGCCCATTTACAGCCCGCTAACCCAAGGCCCGTTACGCCCTATCCGAATTAGGCCCAATAGCCTCATCTGGGCCATCCAATATGATTCCAACCTGTTTTCACTTCTGGCCCATGTATGGCCCATGATGTCTTTCGGCCCATATGAGGCCCTATGTAACTCTTGGCCTATTAACGGCCCGAGGTGAAACTGGCCCGTAATGAACAGTGTATCACTTTCCACCCATTAACGGCTCGTGGTTCAACTAGCCCGTAATGAATAGTGTATCACTTTATACCCATTAACGGACCGTTATTCCGTTGGGCCGTTTCCAGCCCATGTTATCTTTCGGCCTTCTCAGAGCCCATTTATTCTTGGGCTCATTTCCAGCATTCGTTTACTTACGGGCCATCACTGTCATTTTCTGCTTGTGGGCCAAATTCAGCCCGTGGTTATAGTCAGTCCGTTTGTGGTCCGTTAATACGTTGGGCCGTTTTCATAGCGTCATCAAATACGGCCTATTAACAATGGCCCATTACGGTCGGCCCATGAACGGATGATTCCAACTCTAGCCCGTTTATGGCCATAATGCGGCCTGTTATTGGCCCATGTTTGGCCAATCGATCATACGGCCCGTATAAGGCCCATTGATGATACAACCCGTAGAAGGCCCATTGTTTCTACGGCCCGTAGAAGGCCTACTGTTTCTATGGCCCGTAGAAGGCCCACTGTTTCTATGACCCGTAGGAGGCCCAGTGTCACTACAGTAAATATTAGCCCATGGTTATTGTGGCCTAGTTTTAAAAAATAGGTTATTGCAGCCACTAGTTAACCGCGGAAAAAGAACTGCAATGACTACAAGCAAACAAATAAACAAGACAACAAGGAAATAAATAAGCAAGCAACTAACACTAGGCTATCACGGCTATTACACATATTACATCCACTAGGCATCAAAGTTCGCCACCAGTACAAATATAGGGAACAAAGCAGCATATCATATACACTGGCCGTCAAAATTGGCCACCAGTGCAAATAAACGCGACAGCAAAACAAGAGCATAACTGAAACAACTTCAGAAGAGCTCAAGAAACGTTATCCTGGGTATCCACCATGCTGGCAATAAGCTTAGCAAGTTGATTAGCTTTGTCTTGTTTGGCACTAAAATCCTCAAACGCTTGCTGTTGCACCAGAAAGTATGCATCTGAATGCTCCAGGGACTTCCATAGTCCTTCCGCTTCTTGTCGCAGCACAGCTGATCGATGTCTTTCAGCTTGTAGTTGAGACTCAAGAAACCGAACGGATTCAGACAGTGAGTTTGAATAGCTTGTGCAAGCGGTAGTGGCCAGTAACTCCAACACTAAACCAAGACAGGATGTGTCACTATCCTGAACCTTATCTGCATTACTTCCTTTACCGTTGCTTAATAAGGCACTCTTCCCCAATATTCTGTCAGCATTCTAAAAGAAGAAACAAGCAGACACATAACAAGTTTAGCATGTACTAGTATATGAAACTCGTTTCGGTGAACCAGTTAATTAGTAATGTGGACATGATTAAACTACCAAGTCTTCTATTGCCAAGTACTAGTACATAATAAAAGCATCAAACAAATATATATCTATGTCCTATGGTAGCAATGGAATCTTAAATTAGAACAGTTGTTCTTCAGGTTTAGGCACTTGTTCTACATGAACAGAGTACAGTAAGACGCAAGAATATAATACTTAAAAATAGAAAATGAGCTCATAGACCTTACCACATTCTTGGTTCGGGACCAGTACAGAA
Source organism: Triticum dicoccoides (assembly GCF_002162155.2). NCBI lineage: Eukaryota > Viridiplantae > Streptophyta > Magnoliopsida > Poales > Poaceae > Triticum > Triticum dicoccoides. The sequence goes on from NC_041388.1 coordinate 511,329,781, forward strand.
CAAGGCATTCCCAGTCATCGTCCAGTAAATGTGTCTCAGGAGAACGTAAGGGAATTTGATGAGTTTCTTTGCCAGTGAAGTACGTTTTCTTCAGGTAATTCCGATACTGCCACCAAGCATTCTTGAAGATAGCAGAGGTATTAGCACAGGTTACCTCATCCTGAGTTTCCAAATCGGTCCTTCTCTATAGAGAAAAATGGGAAAATTTGTTGTATTATAACCATCATGGAGGTAGGATGTATGGGACGAAGCAAAGTAATTGCCATGAATAACATTACTTACACATAACTCCTGGACAAACACCTGCAACTGGCATTTTCCTTCATCTTCAGTATAATATTTCCAAGATGGGAAGATACACACATACGATTTAACAACATCAAATGCGATAGATGCTAAACTACGACTAGCTGGTTGTGCTTCCTCCATAGGAATAGGCGTACTAACTGGTGGAGTTGGGGTTCGCCGTGATAGTACTGGCCCTTTGGGCACTCGAGCTGCCTTACTAACTGCTCTTGTTTGGGAGCTCTGTGGTGGATATGGTGCTGTGTCAATAGGAACTGGGTTACTATTGGTTGGGGTTGGGGTTAGATTGGGTGAAGCTGGTTCTCTATCCATCGTAGTAGGGGTACAATCTGCGAGAGTTTGGGTTATGTGTGGTAGGGTTGGTTCTTGTGCATGTACAACCAGGGTGTTATCTCCACCAAGAGGTAGCACTATTTTATTTGAAGATCGTGTGTTTAGTTCGCTAGATACTGGCATCACCCGCTCCAATTCAAATGGCTGATAAACAGGAAACATAGTTGAATGTACAGACATTGTATGAGAGACAGATGCAATAGATAGTGTGGAAAAAAGAGGATCGAATGAAATAGTTTACATGTATATTGTTTAACTAAAACGGATAGCATGACATAATTTCACATATATGGTGTCTATCTAAAGTGGATAGCATAGCATAACATAATTCAAAGATATGATGAATAAGTAAACATAATCACATGACATAATTCACCTACATGTTATCTAAGTAATAGGATCGCATCATTTAATTCACATATGTGATCTATATGCTAAACAGAGGGCATTCGATATGATGTCTGAACTAAGAACATGGTGTTGAATATTGTGTATATGATGTCTAAACTATGCAATGCAAGACACCGTATGCATGATATGAGCAGTATAACCATGCCAAGTTAGAGCATACACCTCAGTAGGGGAATAGGACTGGTCATCTGTCTCTGTATCCATCTCTGAGGAGCTATCGGGACCCAACAAGAGATCTGCTTCGACAGGTAGCACTGTCTGCTCTGAAGGCCTTGTTTTCACTCCAGATTTTCCATCTCCCACCCAAATGGTTGATTCACAAGAAGAGTAGTTTAATGTACAAACATTGTCGACAAATGGAAATGTAATGAAGAAAATGATGGGCAAGATATCATTCAAATATATGATGCCTGGTTAAACAGGATGGCATTGCACATTTCACATATATTATGGCTGGCTAAAAGACATGAGACTGCATAATTCCCATATATGATATAGAAACTAAACATGTGGCATTACAGAACATGTCTAAACTAAGCAGATGACATCTATGATGTCAAAAGTAGGCACTGCAAGGCAACATATGCATGATATGACTAACATCATCATGCCAAGGTAGAGCAAACACCTTGGGAGGTAAATAGGAGTGGTCAGTGGCGTCCGAATCCGCCTCAGAACAGATATCTTCCTCTGGATTACAATCTGGAGAGGGGTGGGGAGGGTTTGCCATTGGACCCAACATGGAGCGATGTCTGCATGACATTGTATTGCCGCGCAAAACTCTTCTCTTTTTCTCTACATGTTCAGCATGACTATGTACAATGTCTACATGCATACGAAAAAAATATGGTGAGATTATGTAAGGAGAGCATGCAGACATTTAGAGTGATGGTAACAACCAGTGGATCGATGTTTTTGTTGAACCAAAATAGCCCTAATGGATCGACGTGAATGTATAGTAATAAGTGATGCAACAAGTGTACAACCTCTTTGTCGTTGCCGTGTCGACGTCAGCATCATTGGGTTGGTCGCTGAAGCAGTTGAGGCAGAGGTGGCTGTTGGAGGTGTGGAGGAAGATCTGAGGGCGACGTAGACGGCGTCCAGGGCACTGCTCTGTTGTGACGGATCGTTCTGTCGTTGGAGCAGATCCGATGAGCCGTATGACGTCAAGGCTGAAGCAACATAAGACAGACATCGTAAATCTCAAGTGGGATTCTAATAGCATCTCCAATAGATGATGTAAAATGGATGTAAAATTAACATCACCAAAAACCACCTAACTACAACAGATGAGGTAAAAACTGTTGACTCTGAACTTAACTGTCGAAACTGAAATTTACTGTGGAATCTGAATGCTACTGTCGAAACTGAACGCAATGGTAGCAGAGAGGCACTTGACATGTAGTTTAGGGAGGGCCTGCAGTTCATCTTCAACCTGCACCCCCCTGAGCCGCCAGCCACCACCGGCCGAACCGCCGGCCCCAGCGCCACCTCGCCACCCCGAAACAACTCGCCACCGCCGCCCCAGCCAGCCCACTAGGCCCCCCGCCCCCACCCTGAACCCTAAGATAGATAGTGGGGTACCTCTCTGGTGAGCCCCCATCCCCGCTGCGGGTGGTTCTTCCTTAACTCCGGCGAGCCCCCCCAACCCCTGAAAATTGACTAACCCAATAGTCCATTCAGTCAACTGAAGTGTGGCTTAATCGGAGCAGAGCAGCAGCACGAGCGAGGGGGAGAGCAGCAGCAACAGCAGCTGGGCGAGCGAGCGATCGAGCGAGAGCCGGAGCAGCAGCAGCAGATCCGGCTGGTATGGACGCCGCCGCCGAAGGGGCCTCGCACTGGGGGAGAGCCACCATGGAGATGTCACCCGTGGCGCCGGCTTCAAGGTAGCCGCTCCATGGGGGTGCGGGATGGAGCACCGTCGGCGCCGGGAGGTTGAGTTAAGTTGAAGGTGCGACACGATGAGTGTACAACCTCTTTGGTGGAGACGAGTAGGCCTCGGCTTCGTCCAAGGAGTCGGTGAGGATGCTGCGGTTCCGGTGGAGAAGGTTAAGGCGGCGCTGTGGGGATGGAGCAGCCGTGATAGATGAGGCGAACGTCGGAGCAACTCCTTGGAGGTGGAGGACGGGGCGGCTGAACTGGCGGGATGATGAGATGGACGACGAATCCTTATCTGGGGAGGTGGACGAGGGACGTCGAGCTGTTGCGGTGGACGACGTCATCGGGGAAGAGGCTCCGGCTGGGCAGCGGTGACGTGGCGGACGGAGGAGGGTGGGGTTTCGCGGTTGGAGCGGAGAGGTTATGGCGGCCTGGGATTTCGAATGGCGAAAAGGGGGCGGTGGGAGGGGTGAAGCATGACTTAGGAACGCGCTTGTCCAAAATGTAGGGTGTGTTACAAAAGTACCCCCCCCACCGATTTGAACTAGCGGCCCTTTCGGCTCAGGGTTAGAAGGGGGGTTTCGCGTGTCGGGATTTGGCAGCTGGAGGGAGTTTTCGCGCGCGTTGTAATTTCGGGATAGCAAGGCGCAGGTTGTGAAGGCGCCAGTTTTGGGAGCACGATATCTGAATTTTCGGGATATAACAAGACGCGGGTTGAATTTTAGGGACAAGCCTAACATGTAGTAATATTGTACTTGTACGTACCAAATCAATTCTCACTTCCCTCAACCAAAAAGAAAACGAAAAAAATAAAACTATTCATACCACACAAAGAGAGATTATTGCCCCGTTTTACTATACAAATGCTATTCAAAGCTACTCCCTCCTTCCATCTATATAGGGCCTAATGCGTTTTTCGATGCTAACTTTGACCACATATTAGAGCAATGATATATGACATGCAACTTACACAAAGCACACCGTTAAATTCGTCTATGAAAGGTTCTTTCAATGATATAATTTTCACATTGTGCATGTCATGTACTATTAATCTTGTCAATAGTCAAAGGCGGTCTTAAAAATCTCATTATGCCCTATATAGATGGAAGGAGGGAGTATGAATCCATGTTATGTCCGATTAATTTTTTTCGCTTGCTGTATAATGCATGTAACCTACTCATACCAACATTTTAGTGCATTCCAAATGTCTATACTACCGCTGCAATTAGAACTAAATTTGAATTCGTTTCTCTATTTCAATAAGAATCTACAATCATGATTGTTGCCAACTTCAACCATCATAGTTTCCTTGCTATCCGCCAGATATAAATCAGACGGCCTATAATGCAGGATGGCAGGCACACCATCATCAACAACTCCATTTTTTATAAGAGTAGAGATAAAATATATTAAATGTAGTATACCATGTTCATAACCACACCATGTGTATCACCGTTATATATATTCACACATCCATCGGTTTGAAACACTATGATAAATTCTTCAAATATCCGAATTCGCTTTTTATAATGAAGTATATATGATCTCTATTCGTCTTTTACACCCACACAACCCTCTTATCTTTGTAGCTAGCGCTAACTTTCTCTTGTGCATGCACACGCCTGCATCCCTCTCACCCTCCCTCAGCATTCTCTAGCTCCATCGCGCAAATTCGTCTTTTCACTTTAGGTTGTTCACCCACGGTGTGTGAAGGCCTCCCAGCTCCTTCTTTACGGCACACATCGATCGATATGCCTCTCTAGCCAGGTGTGCTTAGCACAAACACAAGCTTCCCCTCTTCTCTTGTCACCGTCCATGCCTCACTCCCACCACTCTTTTCATCGTTCTCGTACTCGCACACTCCTCCCCCTCGATATAGTATGCCTCTCGTACCACCTCCTACATGCATCCCTCTCTCTCTATCCTTCTCCTCGTGCCTCATTTGCTTCTAACACACACATGCATGTATACCGATCGATCTCCCAACATATACCTAGATCGACTTTAACTACCCCCCCCGATCGACGTACCTCACAAGTTATGTCTCTCCTTTCTCTTACAAAGGGCGATTGATCTTCCTATGTAGTTACGTCTGCTTACCACAGCCACATCATCCCCCCTCATCATTCGTGCATGCCTCCTGACCCGTCTCTCACACGCACGTGCACAGACAACAAGCAGCCATCTCCTCTCTTATTGATATTGCGGGTGTGCCCTCCGTTTGTCTAGCAAGCCTATCCTACCATTTGTTAGAAGCAACTCCACTACCACCCCCTCCAACACTCTAGCTCTGTCTCTCTCCCAACCTTATTCATCTCCTGCACATATGCATGGATGCCGATCGATCTCCCTTAATACATGAGGCAGATCGATCTCCTTAATACATGAGCTAGGCCTCTCTGCTCCTCTACACATATACCAGCCATTGTACCTCTATAGTTAATTGGGCCTCCCTCTTCCCCCACCACACACCGATAGTCGAGCGCTGCAGGTAGGTATCCATGCCACAGAGACAAACTGCACATGTCCCATCTCACATTCTAGTAGGCCAACCACTCTATATCTTTGACGTGGGCACACACAAATTCGATGGCACTCTTTATCGATCGCACGCGCGCACACACACACACACACATCATCCCTCTCTTCGATTCTATGGACACCTCAAGCCGATGATACCTCCACTCTCTTCTCGTGGATCGCCCCCTCTATATATATGTTATATCCAGGACTCGATTTCACACACATTGCATAT
>NC_041388.1:511335700-511364734 GCF_002162155.2 Triticum dicoccoides
ATATCTCTCTAGGTTTGTATCTCTCTCACACAACTCCACGTAGGTGGTTTATACAAGAATAGAATAGGTGCACCATGCACGTACTCACGCTTCGTGCCCAGCCACACCCGCACGGGTACACGGTGGAGCTCATTTCTTTACAAAATGGCAGCCCACGTGCTAATTTGAACGCCTGTAGCGGTTTTTTTACCTAGGGAGGTCATGTACCATGCGTGCACGATACAAAGTTCGACTTGACGCGTTGCCGCGTTATTTTTAAATAAAGTTATAGCGCTCAATGGCACATACACAGAATATAAAACGATTTTTATGGAGGAAAAGGTAGTCTGCTCTTCAAAGTATCTCACACAAGGCTCCGGTGGCCTCTCTCTCAGCTTTGGTCACTAATCCGGCCGCATCCCGTCCGCCGGGGGAAGGGAGTGCAGTGGCCTCTCTCTCTCACCGTTGGTCACTGATTCGGCCGCATCCCGTCCGCCAGGGGAAAGGGAGTGCGGTGGCCTCTCTCTCTCTCACCGTTGGTCATTGATCCGGCCGCATCCCGTCCGCCGGGGGAAAGGGAGGAAGTGCATCGTTTCTCCGTTCGACGGCGCCGAGGCAGCACGTCCCGATCTGCGATACACGTCGTTCTCTCTGACCAAGCTCCGGTGCGGCAGGGCCTATGCCACCTGCTCACAGATTCCGCCCGCCGCCGCTCACCTAGTTACATCCCGACGACCTCCAGGTATCCCCTCCGGCCTTGCTCCACTGCCCGTTTTCCCACATCGCTGCAGGTGGATCTTCCATAGTTCTTTGCCCAAAACTTAGCTCGTCCGGCGTACTTTCCATATTGCATTCTCGTCCTCACACCGTTTTAGACAAACACAACCGTGTTGTTATCTTCCCTTAGGACAAGGAATATGCTTCTTTTTTGTCGTCGCATGTGTCATCAATTGTTATTGGCCAGTAATTGTTTCCTTTCTACCTCTTTTTTGCAAACAGGGCTATCCATTTCACGTCGTTGCTATTGCGACCTTTTGGTGAACTGCACAAATCACTTTTTTCTTAAGAGTGTTTTGTGCAGTTGTACTAAAATGTCACACGGGCAACGTCTCTACATTTCAGTGCGACTGCACAAAGGGAGATTGGTTTTGCTCTATCCTCCTCATCCAACTCCAAGCCTAATCTTCTCCAACTAGTTAGTCTTAAGAGAGACTGCAAAGGTGACCGGCTTCTATTTGTGTGTTTATTGTTTCATCAGCAGTCCTCTATTATCGTAATCACACTTGATATCTTTGGAACAGGGATGCTCAGCTCTATTTTAGTGGAACTGCACAAAATGATCGGAATGTTGCATGCTCCAGACAGCTACTTTTTTCCCCAACATGCCTTGTTGATTTAGACAGAGCTGGGGGGACGTTGCTGCCAATGAAAGCATGGATCAATTTTAATTTAACACCTTCTCACAACTTTGTCTTTAGTTGTGATGTAATTATTAGCTCTGATCTGCTAATAATTTACATGCATTAGCAAGGAAGTTAGTTTTTTATTGTTTCCGAAAGAGCATCGATGGCAAGACACATGAAACAAAAGCTGAAAGCTCACACCATTGTACAATTTCATGTCACTGGAAAATTATTTTCATAGTACGTCAATTATCTAAACAAATGATGGAAGCTTGATAGCATTGCTAGAAGCCTCTTCATCAGCCGGGTCCATGTGCCATGCACAAAATTATACTCCTTCGTTCCTAAATATTTGTCTTTTTACAAATTTCAAACGGGCATATTTTAGAGTGTAGATTCACTCATTTTGCTTCGTATGTGTACTCCCTCCGTTCCTAAATATTCTATTCGTCTTAACAGAGATTTCAACAAGTGACTACATACGGAGCAAAATGAGTGAATCTACACTCTAAAATATGTCTATATACATCAGTATGTGCCAGTCCATTTGAAATCTCTAAAAAGACAAATATTTGAGTAGTCACTCGTTGAAATCTCTAGAAAGACAAATACTCCGGAGTATATTTAAGAACCGAGGGGGTAGTGCACAACCGCATGGGAGACTCAGCCCGGTCGTTGCGCCGCATTAATAGTGAGTAATGAGCACTCAAATCATAAGCCCCACCTTTCCCACTGTAAGTTGCTCTGAAGAAGCAACCATCCATACGCTCTTCTTTGAACCGCTCATACTACTCCATCCGTCACTGTTTATACAACGCGCTTCAGAAAAAAGAAAAAAATCTGTGGGACCAAGGCGACTAGCGATCGGCCTGAAAAATAGCATTGGTAGTTATAGCACGGCGTCTATTACTAGAGGGAATAATGCGTACACACATGCATGCAGTGCTTCCACCCCGGGTACACACATGCATGCACTCCGTAGTAGTATAGTACATCGAGAGAAAATTGTGGACTTGATTGCGGTTACCACGCCCTAATTAATTGAGCATTAAACCAAACACGTCTAAAGTCTCTCTGGTGGTGGAAATGCATTGAGAGAAATGCATCATAATGAAGCGCGCCCTGTAAACTGTGACGGAGGGTGGAGTAGTATGAAGGTGCAAAATCAAGTACGCGTACTACTGCGCTTGGCTCTTCGCCCCTTTGTGAAGTCGAACAATGATGGTACTCCGCATGTTGGGTACTACAGTGTATGCCTGTGACAATCTGACACCGAATGGACTGATGCATGTCCACCGAGGGTAGGTTGCATTAGTCAAAAGGCGTAAGCGAGCTTCACCTTGTCCTGCAAGCTTCTCCTCGTTCTGCGAGTTGACGGGACACACCAAAAAGTAGTGCTAGTCCATACTCCCTCCTTTCCGGTTAATATGGCTTAATCTTTTTTGCGGGTAAATGAGAGAGCTTTATTCATATATAAGCATTCTTAGGACGATCAGCCAAGACACTGGTCACTAGGAAGCGAGGTACCCCGCAAAAAAAGAAGTAGGAAGCGAGGTGTTTCATCAAGCCAGCTCTCGGCCACATTCAAAGTGCAGCAAGCATGGTTCGCACGAAGATGCGCCACAAGGTTTGCTGACCTGTTTACATGCTGAATAACAAAAAAAGAGGAAATATTACTGAGCGCTACTATTTGTAACAGGATATGAGCTAGAATTAAGCGAGAATTCTGGCGAGTGTTCCATGCAATCAACTTCCATTATCACATGCGAGAACCCTCGAAGAGAACCAAATGTGTTGAAGATTGCTTTATCACATTTTAAAATTATAATAAGAGTGCAGACGCTCCTCTCTTATTACTAGTATAGTACGTACCTTTATGGACTATAGTAGTAGTACTAGTAAACTTTGCGCTTGGCTGTTCGGGAAGTCGAACAATAATAGCACTAGTAGTATAGTGTATGCTTCTGGCAATCTGACACCGAATTAACTGTTGCACGCCCACTGCCTGAGCGAGGGAGAGCTTGCATTAGTCAAAAGTTTCTCCTTGTCCTGCGAGCCACCGCGCGCAAGCTTCTCCCGCCCTGCAACCTTCTCCTTGTTCGGCAAGTTGACGGGACACAACGAAGTAATGCTAGTCCATGCTGCCTCCTCTCCGGTTAATATGGCTTAATTTCAAACGAGATAAATACACTGTCTGTCACTGTATATTTGTAAAAATACGGCCAGTGGACTTCATAATACGCTCATTGCGCTCAATATATATATTTTCCGATGTTCATACGGTCACTAGCTCACCCTGACTGAGTATGTGTGTGCATGCACATGTAGGTTGAGCACTTGAGCGTGACCGTGTGTGTTCCGTCGTGTGCTCGGACATGCATGCATTAGGGCGTCGCGCGCGTTTTTGCGTCCATGTGTACGTGTGACTGTTGCATACACGTAGGGGGAGTACGTGTAGGGGGCACTAAGGAGCAGTCAAATCACATAGTAAGTTAGTCGGAAGAAGCAACCATCATTTCACTCTTGAATGACACGTACACAATATAAAATGGTTGATATGGAGAGAAAAATAAAACCACTATATATACACTAGCAGGAGCCTAAGCTACAAGCCTGCTTTCTTAGGTTGCTCTCTTCACAAGCATAGAACGACGGGCCTGATCCCGCAGCTAGGGGAAGGGAACAATGTTCTGCGTAGACGCAGTCGACATTGGCGAGGGAGAAAACCCACAGTCGGTGCGTCCCAATCGGGGGTCACCGCGGTATGGGCCGATGCCGCGTCCCAACCGCCCTTCTAGCTACAGCCCGACGTCCCAGGTAGTCCATCTTCCTTTTGGAGCCGGCTTGCTCCACTGTCGTAGCTCCATCTCCATGTCGATCTTTCTCTACTTCTACCGGCTTCTATTTGTGATGAGTTTATGTCTCATGAACTAGTGCCAGTACTATTACTCTAATCACACTTCTTCAATATCTTTGCCATCAGGGATGCTCAGGTCGATTTTAGTGGAACTGCACAAAAGCATCGTATGATCCGAGGGTGCCAGCCGTCTTTCCTTCCCGATATGGAAAGTTCTATGGAACAAGAGGTACCAGAAGGTGGAGAACCAAAGAGTGCTGCTTCTATTGTTGCTGACATTCTCACTAAAGAATCTCCCTCTAGCACATTCCTTCGACAGGTTCTACCTGGCCAGGAAATTAAATCATGTTTAGGGTTTAGGGTTTAAGTCGTAGTGACCCCATCAATAGTTTTTCTATCGTACACGCTCTCACAACTTTTTTCTTTAGTTGTGATGTAAATATTGGTTATGATCTGTGAATCATTGAGATGCATCAACATGCGTGTTAGTTTTCCTTTGTATTTGATGGAATGTTGTAACGGGGCAACCTTGGAATAGGAATGAAAATGGAGTGGAAAAGTTTCCGTTTTTCCGGAGAAAAAATGGAAACAGAGAGAAACCAACGTTTCGTTTCATTGGATCGCGCCATCGAGCAAAACCAACGTTTAAATCACGTCTGTCATGTTTGTGTCTCACCCTCCTCCACGGCTCGACCCCACACGGTCGCTCGGCATGCCACTCACCGCAAACCAAGTAGTATACCATAACTTTCCCGCCTGCTTGTTGATGTATCGCGCCATGGAGTACTAGCACTACTGGAAGAGATTGACGAGTTGGGGGAGGGCAGCTAGCTGTAGCACGGACTCCCAAGAACTTACTACTGGAAGAGATCGCGCATGTTGTAGCCGGCTATTGCGACCTTTGAACGTGGAGCAGCCGCGTGCACCCGGAAGCGGCGCGGGCGACGCTCTCTCGGCCGACGCGCCGCAATCAATGCCGGCGCCAGTGAGAGGCCCCGTCCGCTCTGGCCGGGCATGAATGCGGCACTGACCATTTCGGGCGGGAAGCACGCGCGGGTGATGAAGAGGGTTCGGGTTGGTCAGGACCGGCCGTGGCAGCGGTCCGGACGTGCGCAAACAAGAGATGCTATACATTAATATTGCTGCGTATATAATTAGCAACGTAAATAATGTGCCAGTTGGACAAATATGATTGGAGATGGAAACGGAAATGGAATTTTACGTAAACACGGATATGCATGTCTATGTCTATGTGTGTGTGCGCGATGACTCTCGCGACCTGGAAGCGGGGGCGTGTTTTTGATCGAGTTTTCTTTCTTGGTACGTTAGAAAATCAGTTTGTCTAATTCACATCTAGATGTTATTTAAGGATATCACATCTAAGATCCCACAAGTATATAATGTAGCAACAAGAAACAAAAAAAACTAGGAAAAGACCACAAACAGAGTGGACATCAACTTATATGTGACATAACTATGTCACATCTAGATGTGTCCTAGACAGGACCTTAAAAAATTGTCCGCCAGTTTTCGTTTCTTTTTTCTGGGAACGCGCGTATTCTATTTAAAACCACTGCTATGGAGAGATTTTTTACTCCATTATGGCCTCTCGTTTGATAGAGTTTCTGGCGTCTCGCTCTCTCACCCTCTCCATGTCAAAACAAGATGACAGTGTCCACTCTATCTCTCTCCTCACCGGTGGTCACAGATCCGGCCGAATCCCGTCCGCTGCAGGAGGTGAGGAGGTGCAGCGTTGACGTTGTCGCCGTCGGCGACGGAGGAAGCCGATGCGCACCATCCTCTCGGAGCCGGCGCTGGCTCGGATGAAGATCCTTCGCGCCCTTGTTCGCTGCCGTCGTGTGGGTAGATCCCGCCCGCCCGCCTAAACGACATCTCGCCCACCTGAGGTATAACTTCTTGTACTGGTCCAGCTCCCCAGGTCGCTGCGTGCGGGTTTTCTTCTATGCGACTACTCCCCAGCTCCCCATGCATAGTAGCTAGGGTTCGTCGGCTGGTCCAACATCACCTACTAGTACTATTATAGAGGAAATGCCACTCAAAAAGTTGTCCTAATTTATGCCTCGGTGGAGGTATACATGTTGTTTCGACAAAAAGTATATGGTGGTTGTGCGGTCATTGTCCATATGGTGGTAGTACTATCATTGGTTAAATGAATTTTTGCTTTTTTTCTCGGGTATCCTGGTTTAGTTCCCATCAAGATAATTATGATGCTTATGTTTGTTGGTGTACTTTTCATTAATTCTTATTGATAATTGAGATGTCGTTGCTAACCCTTTTTTATATTTTTGGAAACAGCGATGCATGTCTCCATACCCGGGCATGTCTTCCTCAATTTTAGTAGAACTACACAAAATTGGATGGCCATTGTTGTTCCGCCTCACTGTCCTCTGCCACGTGGTTCTTCCTTCCTCGAGCTTGATTACTGAGAAGAAACAGACCACAGTGAGGATTTGTCGAACTTCTTAGGTGCCTCACCCAAACTTTATGCCAAATGGATGATGCATCACCACGATGACCTATCAATGCTCATGGTTGTGTCGGCTGGTGAAGCAGATCGATTTTCGATGAAAAACAGGCTGTCTTCCATCAGTGCTCTTTGCTTGTTATGCACAAAGATGATATCCTTCGTCAGTTCACCTTGGTTGCGTTGGAGACACAGTCGTCTTTCACGTTGGTGCAATTTTCGCTAGGGTTTTACGATAGGTGGGCCCAAAATGTGGCTGGCTCACCTGTCATACAACCAAAAGCAGGTGCAGTGAAGGCACCAGAGCTCAGTCCGTACTACAGTAGTATATATATAAGCGGGCTCAACGCTTGTTCGCTAGGGTTTGCACTCTCCACACGCTCGCCGCACTACATATATGTTACTCCCTCCGTTCCGAATTACTTGTCTTTGATTTGTCTAGATACGGAGGTATCTAGCACTAAAATGAGTCTAGATACATTTGCTAGGGTTTGCTATATTCACAGTCTCTCACCCTCTCTTCACCAGATCTAAACAAGACTGCGTTGGCCTCTTGTCTCTCTCTCCCCCCTCACAGCTGGTGAAGGAGGCGTCCGTATCCCGTCGCACCGGGAAGGGGAGGAGGTGCAGCATTCACTCTATCGCCTTCGGCGAGGGAGGCAATCCACTGCCGGCTGCGCTGTTCTCTTTCACCCAGCGCCTATGCGGGAGGGCCACCGACCCCTTCTTCCTCGCTGTCGTACGTAGTGTGGGCAGATCCGGTCTCCCGCCGCACGCCTTGCCACATCCCGACGACCCTAAGGTATAAGTTTCTTTGAAACCGTCGTTGCTCTAGCTGCATCTGGATCTTTTTCGATCTGTAGTCAAATGTAGGTCTTGGTTCAAAGAGGAAAGAAGGGTGCAGTGGGCCGGAGCAAGAATCTAGGACGTGGTTCAATGAGGAAAAGAGGGGCGGAAAGTAGTATAGACTGGCTATCCAGCCGCTTTGTAGGTCGAAAAGGGAAAAGGGGGGTAACCCAGTACACACATCTGTAAGGAACCGATCTCTTGTTGAAAAGGGAAAGAAACTGGGGGGTCGGGTAGTTTGTGCACTACTAGATTTGCTGCCCTCACATAGGAAGAAGGTTCAAAGAGAACAAATATGGGACCAGCGCATATATGCTGCTTGGCTACATACTCTGCATCACCCATTTATACGTGTGGATGCACATGGTGCTGGCATGTCCCATGCAGCTATTTTACTGTTGTTAATCTCAGAATTAACTACTGGTCTGTTTTAAAATAATTTCTCTGCTAATATGAATCAATGCAACCATTTTAGAAATGCTACTGTCCTATACTTTGTTTTCCATCAAGATAAGGTAGATGCTTCTTTTTGTGGCCGCATGTTTCATCCTCCTTTATTGGCCACTAATTGTTTTCTTTTTTGCCTCTTAAAATAGGGATATCTATTCAACTTGTTTCTATAGAAAACTTAAATGTCACACCGACAACTTTGCTTGATTTTAGTACAACTGCACGAAACTTGATTGGATTTCCTATTCGTGTTGGTAGATTTGTATTTTATGTTGGTCGTATCATGAAAGGTCAGTACAGGCCTTCATCCACATGATTGTGCAGTGTGCTTTGAGATGCTATGCTACTTGTATTGGTACTGTTTTAAATAAATGATGAATTGAAGCTATTGTATTGCTATCTTTTCCCGTTAAGTAGTGAACAAAAATGGGACCAACCCAGACATGATGCTTGTTGCTTTGTTACAGCAAATTCAGCATCACCCCCTTTATAAGCCAGTAATTGATGCCACTCTCAGAATTAACTATTGAATCTTATTTCAAAACTGCAACACTTGTTAGGGATTGGCGGGATTACCATTTTTGTGGCCGCATGTTTCATCCTCCTTTATTAGCCAGTAATTGATTCCTTTTTTGCCTCTGTTTATACACGGATATCTATTCAACTTGTGGCTATTTTGACATTTTGCTTCACTACGCGAAACACTTTGCTTGATTTCAGTGCAACTGCACAAAACGAGATTGGATTTCCTATTCGTGTTGGCAGATTCGTACATGATCTTGTGTGCGTCATGACAGGTTGGTAATTGCCTTCATCCACATGATCGTGCAGTGTGTTTTGAGATTCTATGCTACTTGTATTGGTACTATTTTAAATAAATGATGAATTGAAGCTATTGTATTGTTGTCTTTTCCCATTAAATAGTGAACAAAAATGGGACCAACCCAAACATGATGCTTGTTGCTTTGTTACAACAAATTCAGCATCACCCCCTTTATAAGCTTTGTCGTTCTTTATACATGTTGAAACAAGGCATTGTTAAGATAATGTCTCAGTCAATATGAATGAATCACACTGATGGAGAATTGCTACTCTCCTGCTTTGTTTCCCACTAAGATAAAGTAGATCAGTAGATGCTTTTCTTCTGGGAGTACAAGTCATCAACCGTTATTTCTTAGTAATTGTTTCCCTTATATCTATTGTTGCTTACAGGGATATCAAAATTAAAGCTCGGTTTTATTCCGACTTCGATTTTAGTTGAACTGCACAAAAGGAGCCAATGTGTAAGGCAAACTGTTGCATTACTGGGTCTAGTTGGTCGTTCCACTTTGCAGAAAGAAGCAGTCACTGTTTGTGCTACATTATAGAAGGAATGACCGAGAAGCTTTACAGAGTATTATTAAACACCGGTGACATGACTAGTCTGCAGAGACCATTGGCAATTTAACAACACATGGAGTGCCCTGGGCAAAAAGTGCCCAAACAAGTACAAAAGCTACGACAGGACTCTACGATCATAGGCATTACATATTTTGAATGGGAAAAGCTTGTCAAAGTTTAATCATTGATGTTAGCAACAAGACATTAGTTTAATATATTGGAATTGGAAAACCTTATCAAAATTTGCTCATTGATGTTAGCCAGAAGACATGCATTTGATATTTTTGAGTGGGACGCCCTTGCTGTGAGCAGCGTCGAGTGTTTTTTCCTATTCCTATGTTTAGTTTAGAAGTAAATAGTTACTCTGCTGAGATATTCATGTGTTAAGAGTTTGTTCTGAATATTGTCTATGTAATGCCAGGCCTTGTGTTTGATTGCAAAGTTGAGCTTGGAATGTTGTGGCATTCGGCACCATGAGCTGTTCACCGTGCCTCCTGAGAATAATGCTTCGTATTGTTTTGCATGTCGATCTAATGCCAGTGATTTGCTTGTTAAGAAGATCATCATCTTCTGTTGTTTCCGTGCTTAAGAAGTTCATCGTCTTATGTTTCATTCATAGCCTATACGACAAGTCGGGTAGGTTAGACGTGAAACCATATGATCTTCCGACCAACTCATGATATTAGGCCATGATTGGATCATCGTTTTCCAACCAAAACCGCTTGTAAAACTGACGCTTGTAAATTAAAGCAGATGGTCTCGGGCGAAGGCGCTTGGTTGGTCGATTTTGCCTAGTAAAATATCGAAAGTACTTGACACACAATAAAAACGCTGAATGACACTCGGACGATTGCTAATCTAGCCGTTAGCTGCTATTTCAGCCTTGCCCATGGATGGCATGATATGCACGTCATGCATGTATCGTCTGGTAATGTCGTCCATATAGCAGTGCTCGTAAAATATACACTGGTCTCTCAAATTACACGCATAACCTGCCGGTTTTACTTACAGACCTCGGGCCCTCGGTTTCATTACGCCTGTATTTTATGCGTTGTTTTCGATGACGAGTAAATTATACTTGTATGTTGTCGGGGATATACCCCGCGGTATGACCCGGCTGGATGTATAACCCAGCCGGACTTGGCGACTCGCTAATGACCCACCCTGACTGGACGACACACTAAGTGACCCGCCCGATCCTGGCGACTTATGGGTGACCTGGCAAGTGGATCAGAGGAGCGACAAGACCCGGGGGCCCAGGAGGCTCAAGGCCCAGAAGGTCGGCTTACGTTATGGTAGGCCGGCTTAAGAGGAAAGGTGTGAGGAATATCTCCCTTACAAGGAATCAAGAACCGGACTTGTATCCGACTTGTAGTAGAAGATAGGCTAGTCCTAATCCTATTTGGACTCCACATGTAACCCGCCCCTCTAACTTATATAAGGAGGAGCAGGGCTCCCCAGAGAGGGACAGAAAACAAGAAACAAGATCTAGGGGTAGACACAAAGAGCTGGCTTGTCGGCGACTCTCTCGTGATCATACTGAGACCTAGCCACAAACAACATGTAGGGTTATTACCGGATGATGTTTCCCGGGGCCCGAAGCTGTCTAAATCCTCGTCTTGTGTGTTGCCTCTCTCAATTCCGCTCAACCCCTTCAAGCTACCACATAGATGCGTTGGCCTCGCGACTAAGTCCTTTCATGAGGACATCTGCCGTGACAATTCCACGATAGTTGGCGCCCACCGTGGGGCTGGCGCATGGTGGTGTTGAGATCTTGGAGGGATCTCTTCAGGGATTGAGAAGTTCGTGATTTGCTGGATGGAAAAGAACCGGCGCAGAAGTTTACATCGTCGACGAACAGTCAAACGGTATATTCGAGATTCAAGATCAAGAGAACATTAGGGCTGGATCGTTGCTACCGCCATAACTCGCCGAGATCAAGAGAAGGAATTATTCTCGTCGAAACCAAAACTACCGCTACAAGAGCTGTCAGCGGAGAATCGGCGAGCGGGTCCGATGACTGTTGTGTCGGGCGGCTGTCCGATCAGCCACGTACGAGTGGTTGCCGTCCACAAAGATTTTAATATCCCAAGAAAGTCTGACACGGTTCGTGGAATACGATTGAAAGTGGCCAAAGATTGCAGCGTTTTCCTTAATTAGTATGGAGGGACCCGCACCAGGAAAGCCGCCACTCACATAGGCATCAAATCCCATTAGTTAGAAATTACCAAGGCAACATTTTCACCGGCGGGTCAACCCTGGTTGAATGGCCGCACCAAGCCACCGTCGCTTCACTGCAGTTTCGTCCGAACCGCCGGTCTGTTCCGAGTCAACTTCGCGTTTTTAAACCGGATCAACTCCGAATCGCTGCTGCTCTACGTCCACAAATCCCAGGCCGTAGCAATCAACCGTGTACTGCTGCCATGAAGGCACTACAGATCACAGAAAAAGACAGTCTATCACATTAAGCCAACATGACACCAGATGTTGTTACTAGTACGCAAGGAGTCAAAGGGCAAAATACTATGGATCAGCGGCGGTCATCTACATTAAAAAAGAAAAAGGCTGCAGCCTGACCGCTGTCCCGTGTCTCCATGGCAGTTACTTTCCAAAGACTTGCTACTAGTGCTAATTGAAACGGAATTACAATGGCACAATCTCCAAGAAGGACCATCATCCATCACGTGGAAGACAAGACTAGTCAAATCCAAGTACTACTAGTACTCGGTCACGTGATTACGTGAAGCTGCAATCAATTTCAGGCAAATACCACTGGATGAAGGCGTTTTAAAAAAGGGGGCGTCAAGGCTAGCCACAAGAAAAATCGAGCCAAAGTACAATTGCCAAAATTAGGCGTGCATCAGTGAGGCTATCTTTTTCATCTGATTGCGTCCAACTTTATCCAATATCAGTGTCCTGTTCATCCAGGCACAAACCACCAGGTGCTATCTTTTTTATATAGTATCAGCATATATTAAATTGTTTAAGAACAATTACTCTGGTCTGTGCTATTTTTTTGCAGGACTATTATTCGTTATAAAGGTGTCGCAAAGGGATGTGCGCCAGTATTATTTTTTGCACTAGCACAGACGAGAGAGTCGTCACCCCCGCTACATCAATGCACGCGGTTGACTCGTCGTCTGCCCCCGCGGCCGATTCGTACGCGTCTGCACCGCTTCCAACACGGCGGCCGACTCGCTCGTCAGCGCCGGCTTACAGCACCGCGGTCGACTCTTCCGTCCGCACCGGCTTACAATGCCGCAGCCGACTCATTTACTGTCCGGACGAGTCAGGTGGTATCCATCTAAAATATATTTTATTGGCACATATTATTTTTGTTGAAGAGCAGTTTTATCTTTGCCTTGGTCTGCAATATTGGTGATGCAGGACAATTGTCCACTACATCAAAACGACGTGGTTAACTCGCCCGCACCGGCTTACAGTACCACGGCCGACTCATCTGTCTGTGCCGCCTCTGATATTACGGTCGTCTTTACCGTCCGTCTCTTGTGGCCTGGTCTACATCAACACACCGGGCTGCACCTGTCTGCATGAGTGGTTTATTGAGTATGAGCAAGTCACTGCTTGGGAAGCCCGGTTTTCTCTTCCAACAAATTGGAGGCAAATTATCATATATTATCAACCGCCGTCTGCAATAGATGGCTCAATGGGCAGGCACACAAATCGCCGCCACTATAGTTTGGTTAAGCTTGAAACAACCAGTTGGAAGGAACCATTGGCCGAGTTGCTGACACGGCTCATACGGGATCATTTATAACCCGCCGCAGTCACCTCAACCTTCTGTGGATTCACATCGCGTTATCAACGCCAATGATATACACCTTCTTCTATGGTCAAATATGGAGAATATCAAGCCAACTCTTCGAGTCATCTTGAAACTCGGGGGCTACAATGGTATGACTCGACAAAATTAGCCGATTTCAATGAATTCAAGAACTCCGGGTCATTGAAGGGAAGATAACCTGGCCCCGGAGGCTACTCTTTATTGGCGAATATTTAAAGGCCGTCAGAAAAATTTCCGGCTCAAAATGAAGATTTTGGTTTAAAATATAGCTCAAGAGACATTTCTCTCCCGCAAAGCTTCGAAGCTATCAAATCCGGTTCAAAATCCGGCTCAAGGTAAATTTGTCTCTCACAAAGTTTTGAAGCTTTTAAATCCGGTTTAAGGTTCCGGTTCATAAAGATTTAATCTCTTGCAAGTTCGAGTTCTCAGAAAAATTAAAGGTTGCCAAGAACTTGCTGCCATGATGCGCGGTTCAAACTTGGATATCCTGCCTTACGGCTTATCTTATTATGATCACTTGGGGGCTTCCTGCTCATCGAGCATAGCTATCAGTACCCTCTTGATCGGTGCAATACAAAATTTATATGGTCATTTGGGGGCTTCCTGTTCAAACATAGGTCGTATTCGAACCAAAGAGAACATAGCTGTCGATACCCTTTTGATTGGCAAACTTCCGAACCCACTTGGGGGCTTCTTGATCATATCCGAATCATAGCTCAAACCCTTTGGGAATCGACGTGGATCATATTCGAATCAGCATCGCTAAACAACTCTTAAGGTCATTTGGGGGCTTCGTGTTCAAACATAGGTCGTATTCGAACCAAAGAGAACATAGCTGTCGATACCCTCTTGATCGGCATCGCCAAAGCCACTGGGAGCTATATGATCGTATTCGAATCTTAGCTTAACACTTTTGGAACGGTTTACTGATCGTATCCGAATCAGAAGCCTCAAAAGTTTTATTCTGTCTCTGGTAAAGTTTATTGCAGCCACAATTACTTAACTTGAGACCTTTTTGGAATTATATCTCAAATATACATAAGTACTTTATGCTTAACCCGGCTTGACTTTTGACTATAAGTCGCCAGTTTATGACAATCATCATCTATGTGGAAGCATTGGCTTCTAAGGATTGGGTTATCACCCTTACTGCACAGGTTATGTAAGCCGGTAGTACAAATTCAATATCACAGTGGTTATATGTGAGATATTATGACCCGCCCTGGATTTGACGCTAAGTTGCCAGGGCATATGTTGTTTAAACTCTCTGCAGGATTTGCAGAAATATGACAAATAAATGATTAAGTTCAAAGCTCATTACCAAACTTGATGCTTCAAAATGATTATCCGTTCTGGATTTTTTTCAAAAGGCTATAAGCCGTCGGGTCATAAAAATTTCTGGTTTACAATGAAGGCGTATTGAATCGCCATCGGCCAAGAGCCGCCGGGTATTTAAACTCCGGATTTACTTGTCAACAGATAAGGTATTTGAAATCTTTAAATAGCCAAACTTGGCTGGATTTTCGTTATGATATTGAATGATTGAGGTTTTCAAACCGGGTTATTCAAATTTTTAATAGCCAACATAGCTGGATTTTCATGATGATATTGAATGATTGAGGTTTTCATACCGGATTATATTATTCAAATCTTGAATAGCCAACATGGCTGGATTTCTATTATGATTATCAATAACCAGTATTATGATTGAGGTTTTCAAAGTCGCTTTAGCGCAACAGCTATTATCTTTATCAATGGGCATGATTTATTTTACAATGGAGGAAATAGTCCCGAGTCGCTGCAGGCGTACGACCTGACACTTGGGGGCTACATTATTCAAGTTGAGGTTACATCAAATATGCAAGTCTCATGTCGCTGCAAGCATGCACCATGACACTTGGGGGCTAATGCAAAGTCATTTTTATTAGCCTTATTGAAGACCCGACTCATCCCATTGTAATGAGCCGGCCCTTGGGGGCTACCAATTGCTCCTGTTAAAATTCAAGATACACAAGCCTTATTCCATTATATATTGAAGGATCCACTGCTCAGTTGGTAAAGCACAAAGCTCTTAACCTTGTGGACGTGGGTTCAAGCCCCAGGATGGGGGTAACATCATATGATATTATTTTCAATGAAAAGTCCCAGCTCAGTATTATCTTACTAAGCCGGCCCTTGGGGGCTACACGTTACTGCTCAAATTTACATCATCATATTTACGAAGTCCCTGCTCATTATTACATAATGACCCGACACTTGGGGGCTAATGCATATTGCTCTTTGCTGAAGACAATTCTAGGATGACCCGGCTACACTACTATGACCATAGCCGACTCATGGGGGCTACACAGCTGGATTTTATTTAAAGCCATGATGATAAGTCCCGGCTTATTCATGCTGATTAAACTGGCCCTTGGGGGCTACATGTAATATGGATATAAGGGAGAAATATGTTCAAATTCTCAGTTTTGAGCAGATCGGATTGACCCAGTGTTTGCAACAATCATGATCCGGTGTCACCAATAATTATGACCCGACGTCGGCTACAGTTATGACCCGGTGCTATCAATATTTACAAGCCGGCAATTTTGGTTATGATAAACCGGCAAATTTTACTTCTTCAAGCTGGCTGAAAGTCAGATGAGTATTTCAAGACCAATATGTTTTAAGCCGGCGCTTTGGAAGCCAATTCAAGTGGATTATTTCTTACAATATTTCTCTACAAGAGACCAATGCCAGCAAATTGACTCTGAAGCTGGCCTATTTACCCGGATTTCTCAAAAGAAGTATCTGGATTTTTTGCATTCACAAAGTTTGAACATATCTACTAAAGGAGATTTGCTATGAGTACATGGGCATGTATTAAGAAGGAAATGACAAGGATTTAAAAATGATCAGGTGCCGGCTTACAAGAATATTTAACCCGGAGTACAACCTATCAGTTTGTTCTTGTGTTTATGTTGCAGATCAGTTTAACATGGATAAATCCAAATTAAACTTGGGGGCTAATGTCAGGGATATACCCCGCGGTATGACCCGGCTGGATGTATAACCCAGCCGGACTTGGCGACTCACTAATGACCCGCCCCGATCCTGGCGACTTATGGGTGACCTGGCAAGCGGATCAGAGGAGTGACAAGACCCGGGGGCCCAGGAGGCTCAAGGCCCAGAAGGTCGGCTTACGTTATGGTAGGCCGGCTTAAGAGGAAAGGCGTGAGGAATATCTCCCTTACAAGGAATCAAGAACCGGACTTGTATCCGACTTGTAGTAGAAGATAGGCTAGTCCTAATCCTATTTGGACTCCACATGTAACCCGCCCCTCTAACTTATATAAGGAGGGGCAGGGCTCCCCAGAGAGGGACAGAAAACAAGAACAAGATCTAGGGCTAGACACAAAGAGCCCGGTTGTCGGCGACTCTCTCGTGATCATAATGAGACCTAGCCACAAACAGCATGTAGGGTTATTACCGGATGATGTTTCCCGGGGCCTGAAGCTGTCTAAATCCTCGTCTTGTGTGTTGCGTCTCTCAATTCCGCTCAACCCCTTCAAGCTACCACATAGATGTGTTGGCCTCGCGACTAAGTCCTTTCATGAGGACATCTGCCGTGACAATTCCACGACATATGTTAATACAGGTTTGAAATAAACCAGAGCTCCCAAGCGCGGCCTTACCGTTTCATGCTGTCTCAGTTTCTCGAAGGTGCTCATAGGTGTCCGATGATCCTGGCTTCCTGAATGAGTAGCGAGCACTGTATCAGACCATCCGTAGGGCCCGCGAGGCCCTCTCCGTTGTCCCTCGAGTTGTTGCGCTCGCCGTGGCGCCAAGCATTGTTAACATCGTCAAAGAACATGAGGATTCAGGAGATGACTTTATCTTGATTGGATGATGGTAGGGACCCACTAGGGCCATAGCCGTACGTACGCAAGTGCCTCCTTATTATGTACAACTATATTTTTTTTGCTTTCTCCTGGTTTCCTGACATCACAGTCCCACAGCATTGTCAACCTATGTAGTCAATATAAATGAGAGAATTGCACAAGGTGCGGCCGACAGCTGGGACCAAGCAGCTCGAGCAATATTTGTGTTTTTGAGGCGTGAGCGCTGCAGAGTTTTTCTTGGCGATGTTTTCATTGTTGTTCAAAGGAGAGCAGGGTATTAACTGGGCGGGCTGTGGCCTGTCTAGCCCAGGACAGATATCCAGCCCAGATATTAATTTTTTTCAAGATGAAAATTGCTAGCCCAGTTATACGTTTTTTTGAGGAATACCCAGGAAAGGTCAACTTGTTATTCTCTGCCCTGCTGGGCTGCAAATCTTTCCTAGGAGGGATGCATTAGGCTTAACAGGAAAATGGGCTTTAAAAAGTAAGAAATTGGATGTAATTATAAAAACTGGGCAGTAACTATAAAAAATGCACCAAACACGAAATTAGTTTATAAAATATTGTTTATGGATTTTAAAAATCTTAAATTGTCATTGTTGCGCGCGCAATGTTTCATTGGATTTTTACGTAATACAAATTTATATTTGATCTGACTAGAAATTTTGGGATAAAAATATTTCGGAGCCCATCAAAATGTGTGAAATTTTATTGAATTTTGTCTTCAACGGTTGGTTGAAATTATTAATCATTGTCCTAGCTAGAAAATGGGTTGTACTTTTAACAAACTGTAAATGGGCTGTTGTAAATACCATTAGAATTCCAAAATGGGCTGTACATTCTTACAAATCGCAAATGGGCTACAAGTTCTCTGCCACACACTTGTGGGCCTACTAAGTGACACATCCCCTAAAAAAATAAGTTGACGCGTATGCAAGGCTTTGCCAACTTATTATAGTCAACACGCGGTTCTAGCAGCAGTGGCCGTTGGATGTCTATCCAACGGATGTCGTGCTTCTTCTTCAATCTAGGATATTCTTAGCTTCGGCCGCCCAAAAAATGATTCCTCCCACTGACATCTGGGGCGCACCGTTTCGGAGGCTTACCTGTGGGCCTACTAAGTTGGAGCGTACCAAGGGCTTTGTCAACTTAGTCAATAATAGACGTTTCTAGCTTCAGTGACCGTACGATGTCCATCCAACGGCCATAGTGCTTCTTCAACCTTTGGTCTTCTTGGTCCAGCCGCCCAAAGCAGCGCCGGTCGTGCCGCCTGCTCCTGCCTCCCGTGGCCGGCTGTGCTGCCGCGGAGGCCTCACCGCCCCCATACTACTCCCATCGCTGGCCAGGCCATCCCTCCACTCACCCACAACCCCTGTTATTCTGCGGCGACGGCAGCCTCACACCGCAGCCGAACCAGTGAACCCTCGTACTCCTCTCCGCGCGGGCTTCCACTGTTGTGTCTAACCCAGCTCCGCGTTGTCCCCTTCCTAGGCCTCGCCGTCGTCCAGACCACCGCCCTGGTGCTCTCGGCGCGGCGTGGTCAACATGGTCAACGACCGACTTCCATCAGAAGAGTACTGTACATGGAGAGGCTGACAGCTGGGTCCACGCGGCCGCAAGGAAGTGCCTCCTTATTACGTGCAAAATAATTATTCCTCCACCTTACAGCAGGGACCCACCGAACGGGCCACCTTATTTCGCGAAAAAAATGTTTCCCCCCTGACTGCTCGGACCCACCGGACAGGCCAGTGTATTTCGCGAAAAAAACGTTCCCCTCGCTGTCAGCTCGGACCCACCGGAAGTGCCTCCTTATTACGCACAAAAAAAAGAATACTCCCCCTACTAGCTGGGACCCACCATGGTGGGAGGCTGACTTGTGGGCCTACTAAGTTGACTGGGACGGGGGCCTTTGTCAGCTTTAGTCAATATGAACGATTCTAGCTCCAGTGACCGTACGATGTCCATCCAACGGCCGTAGTGCTTCTTCAACCTCTGGTCTTCTTGCTCCAACCGCCCAAAGCAGCGCCGGTCGTGCCGCATGCTCCTGCCTCCCGTGGCCGGCTGTGCTGCCGCGGAGGCCTCACCGCCCCCTACTATTCCCACCGCTGGCCAGGCCCTACGGCGATGGCAGCCTCACACCGCAGCCGAACCAGTGAACCCTCGTACTCCTCTCCGCGTGGGCTTCCACTGCCGCGTCTTCCCCGGCTCCCCGTCGTCCCCTTCCTAGGCCTCGTCGTCGTCCATCGCCCTGGTGCTCTCGGCGCGGCATGGTCAACGTGGTCAAGGAACGACTTCCATCGGACGTGGACTGTACGTGGAGAGGCTGACAGCTGGGTCCACGGCCGCAGCAAGCAAGTGCCTCCTTATTACGTGCAAAAATAATTATTCCTCCACCTGACAGCGGAGACCCACCGGACGGGCCACCGTATTTTGCGAAAAAATGTTTCCCCCCTGACTGCTGGGACCCACCAGCTACACCTTCACATGCAAGGAAGTGCGTTCGGGCAAAAAAACAAAATGATTCACCCCCCTGACTGCTGGGACCCACCAGCTACATCTTCGCACGCAAGGAAGTACCTGACAGTCGGGACCCACCTTGTCGAAGCGTACATAGCGTTGTCATTCTGGTCGCGAACGTGTACGTACATATATACTGGTCGATGTAGAGCGGCGCACGTGTCGTAGTAGAGGCGCGCACGTAGCATGTACACGTACATACAACGGTCAGGGTGCAAGAAAGAAAATACGGCCACGTATGTGTACATACGGGCGGGGTCTCGAACGCCTACTCACGCATACGTACAACGAGGGCTCGTGTACATGGCTTGGTCAGAACGGAGAAACAGCGTCGTCGTCGTGTTCATGGGGAGGCAACGGAATGCGTCATGTTCATGGGGAGGCAACGAAATGTGTCGTGTTCATCGAGAGGGCTTGGACGGAACAGGCGATGGAAACGAGGCCTAGCGTACCGCAGAACGGAGGAAATGGCCTTGTGTTCGACCGGCCACATTCGAAACGGGATCCTGTTGTTGGAAATATGCCCTAGAGGCAATAATAAAAGCATTATTATTATATTTCCTTGTTCATGATAATTGTCTTTATTCATGCTATAATTGTGTTATCTGGAAATCGTAATACATGTGTGAATAATAGACATCAACATGTCCCTAGTGAGCCTCTAGTTGACTAGCTCGTTGATCAACAGATAGTCATGATTTCCTGACTATGGACACTGGATGTCATTGATAACGAGATCACATCATTAGGAGAATGATGTGATGGACAAGACCCAATCCTAAACATAGCACAAGATCGTATAGTTCGTTTGCTAGAGTTTTGCAATGTCAAAGTATCTTTTCCTTAGACCATGAGATCGTGTAACTCCCGGATACCGTAGGAGTGCTTTGGGTATGCCAAACGTCACAACGTAACTGGGTGACTATAAAGGTAGACTACGGGTATCTCCGAAAATGTCTGTTGGGTGACATGGATCAAGACTGGGATTTGTCACTCCGTATGACGGAGAGGTATCACTGGGCCCACTCGGTAATGCATCATCATAATGAGCTCAGAGTGACCAAGTGTCTGGTCACGGGATCATGCATTACGGTACGAGTAAAGTGACTTGCCGGTAACGAGATTGAACGAGGTATTGGGATACCGACGATCGAATCTCGGGCAAGTAACATATCGATAGACAAAGGGAATAGCGTACGGGATTGATTAAATCCTCGACATCGTGGTTCATCCGATGAGATCATCGTGGAGCATGTGGGAGCCAACATGGGTATCCAGATCCCTCTGTTGGTTATTGACCGGAGAGTCGTCTCGGTCATGTCTGCTTGTCTCCCGAACCCGTAGGGTCTACACACTTAAGGTTCGGTGACGCTAGGGTTATGAAGATATGTATATGCAGAAACCCGAATGTTGTTCGGAGTCCCGGATGAGATCCCGGACGTCACGAGGAGTTCCGGAATGGTCCGGAGGTAAAGAATTATATATAGGAAGTGTTATTTCGGGCATCGGGACAAGTTTCGGGGTTATCGGTATTGTACCGGGACCACCGGAAGGGTCCCGGGGGTCCACCGGGTGGGGCCACCTGTCCCGGGGGGCCACATGGGCTGTAGGGGGTGCGCCTTGGCCTAGATGGGCCAAGGGCACCAGCCCCTATAGGCCCATGCGCCTAGGGTTTCCACCATGGAAGAGTCCATGTGGTGGAAGGCACCCCTAGGTGCCTTGGGGGGGAGGGAAACCTCCCCTTGGCCGCCGCCCCCCCTAGTAGATCTCATCTACTAGGGCCGGCGCCCCCCCTGGCACCCCTATATATAGTGGGGGGGAGAGGAGGGATTTCACACCAGCCCCTGGCGCCTCCATCTCCCCCCGTTACGTCTCTCCCTCGTAGTCTCGGCGAAGCCCTGCTGCTGTGACGCCCTGCATCCACCACCACGCCGTCGTGCTGCTGGATCTTCATCAACCTCTCCTCCCCCCTTGCTGGATCAAGAAGGAGGAGACGTCTCCCGTCCCGTACGTGTGTTGAACGCGGAGGTGCCGTCCGTTCGGCGCTGGTCATCGGTGATTTGGATCACGTCGAGTACGACTACATCATCACCGTTCTTTTGAACGCTTCCGTGCACGATCTACAAAGGTATGTAGATGCATCTAATCACTCATTGCTAGATGAACTCCTAGATGATCTTGGTGAAACGAGTAGGAAATTTTTTGTTTTCTGCAACGTTCCCCAACAGTGGCATCATGAGCTAGGTCTATGCGTAGTTCTTCTTGCGCGAGTAGAACACAATTTGTTGTGGGCGTAGATTTGTCAACTTTCTTGCCGTTACTAGTCCTTTCTTGCTTCAGCGGTATTGTGGGATGAAGCGGCCCGGACCAACCTTACACGTACGCTTACGTGAGACCGGTTCCACCGACTAACATGCACTAGTTGCATAAGGTGGCTGGCCGGTGTCTGTCTCTCCTACTTTAGTTGGAGCAGAATCGATGAACAGGGTCCTTATGAAGGGTAAATAGAAGTTGACAAATCACGTTGTGGCTTTAACGTAGGTAAGAAAACGTTCTTGCTAGAACCCTAATTCAGCCACGTAAAACTTGCAACAACAATTAGAGGACGTCTAACTTGTTTTTGCAGCAAGTGGTTTGTGCTATGATATGGCCAAAGTTGTGATGAATGATGAATGATCTATATGTGATGTATGAGATGTTCATGCTATTGTAATAGGAATCACGACTTGCATGTCGATGAGTATGATAACCGGCAGGAGCCATAGGAGTTGTCTTTATTCTTTTATATGACCTGCGTGTCATCAAGAAACGCCATGTAAATTACTTTACTTTATTGCTAAACGCGTTAGCCATAGTAGTAGAAGTAATAGTTGGCGAGCAACTTCATGGAGACACGATGATGGAGATCATGATGATGGAGATCATGGTGTCAAGCCGGTGACAAGATGATCATGGAGCCCCAAGATGGAGATCAAAGGAGCTATGTGATATTGGCCATATCATGTCACGTTTATTATTTGATTGCATGTGATGTTTATCATGTTTTGCATCTTGTTTACTTAGAATGACGGTAGTAAATAAGATGATCCCTCACAATAATTTCAAGAAGTGTTCCCCCTAACTGTGCACCGTTGCGACAGTTCGCTGTTTCAAAACACCACGTGATGATCGGGTGTTTTATTCAGACGTTCACATACAACGGGTGTAAGACAGATTTACACATGCAAACACTTAGGTTGACTTGACGAGCCTAGCATGTACAGACATGGCCTCGGAACACAGAAGACCGAAAGGTCGAGCATGAGTCGTATAGTAGATACGATCAACATGAAGATGTTCACCGATGTTGACTAGTCCGTCTCACGTGATGATCGGACACGGTCTAGTTAACTCGGATCATGTAATACTTAGATGACTGGAGGGATGTCTAATCTAAGTGGGAGTTCATTAATAATTTGATTAGTTGAACTTAATTATCATGAACTTAGTCTAAATATTTTACAATATGTCTTGTTGATTAAATGGCCAACATAGTCCTCAACTTCAACGCGTTCCTAGAGAAAACCAAGCTGAAAGACGATGGCAGCAACTATACGGACTGGGTCCGGAACCTGAGGATCATCCTCATAGCTGCCAACAAAGATTATGTCCTACAAGCACCACTTGGTGACGCACCCGTTCTCCCTGCAGAACAAGATGTTATGAACGCTTGGCAGGCACGTTCTGATGACTACTCCCTCGTTCAGTGCGGCATGCTTTACAGCCTAGAGCCGGGGCTCCAAAAGCGTTTTGAGAGACATGGAGCATATGAGATGTTCGAAGAGCTGAAAATGGTTTTCCAAGCTCATGCCCGGGTCGAGAGATATGAAGTCTCCGACAAATTCTTCAGCTGTAAGATGGAGGAAAACAGTTCTGTCAGTGAGCACATACTCACTATGTCTGGGTTGCATAACCGCTTGACTCAGCTGGGAGTTAATCTCCCGGATGATGCGGTCATTGACAGAATCCTCCAGTCGCTTCCACCAAGCTACAAGAGCTTTGTGATGAACTTCAATATGCAGGGGATGGAAAAGACCATTCCTGAAGTATTTGCTATGCTGAAATCGGCAGAGGTAGAAGTCAGGAAAGAACATCAAGTGTTGATGGTCAATAAAACCACTAAGTTCAAGAAAGGCAAGGGTAAAAAGAACTTCAAGAAGGACGGCAAGGGGGTTGCCGCGCCCGGCAAGCAAGCTGCCGGGAAGAAGCCAAAGAATGGACCCAAGCCCGAGACTGAGTGCTTTTATTGCAAGGGAAGCGGTCACTGGAAGCGGAACTGCCCTAAGTACTTAGCGGATAAGAAGGCCGGCAAAACCAAAGGTATATGTGATATACATGTAATTGATGTGTACCTTACTAGTGCCCGTAGTGGCTCCTGGGTATTTGATACCGGTGCAGTTGCTCACATTTGTAACTCAAAGCAGGGGCTGCGGAATAAGCGGAAACTGGCAAAGGACGAGGTGACGATGCGCGTCGGGAATGGTTCCAAGGTCAATGTGATCGCCGTCGGCACGCTACCTCTGCATCTCCCTTCGGGATTAGTTTTAAACCTTAATAATTATTATTTAGTGCCAGCTTTGAGCATGAACATTGTATCGGGATCTCGTTTAATTCGAGATGGCTACTCTTTTAAATCTGAGAATAATGGTTGTTCCATTTTTATGAGAGATATGTTTTATGGTCATGCTCCTATGGTGAATGGTTTATTCCTTATGAATCTCGAACGTGATGCTACACATATTCATAATGTGAGTACCAAAAGAAGTAAAGTTGATAATGATAGTCCCACATACTTGTGGCACTGCCGCCTTGGTCACATAGGTGTCAAACGCATGAAGAAGCTCCATGCTGATGGACTTTTAGAGTCTCTTGATTATGAATCATTTGACACGTGCGAACCATGCGTTATGGGTAAAATGACCAAGACTCCGTTCTCAGGAACAATGGAGCGAGCAACCGACTTATTGGAAATCATACATACCGATGTGTGCGGTCCAATGAGTGTTGAGGCTCGCGGTGGCTATCGTTATGTTCTCACCCTCACTGATGATTTAAGTAGGTATGGGTATATCTACTTAATGAAACACAAGTCTGAAACCTTTGAAAAGTTCAAGGAATTTCAGAGTGAGGTTGAAAATCAACGTGACAGAAAAATCAAGTTTCTACGATCAGATCGTGGAGGAGAATACTTGAGTCACGAGTTTGGGGCACACTTAAGAAAATGTGGAATAGTTTCACAACTCACGCCGCCTGGAACACCTCAGCGTAATGGTGTGTCCGAACGTCGTAATCGCACTCTGTTAGATATGGTGCGATCTATGATGTCTCTTACCGATTTACCGCTTTCTTTTTGGGGCTATGCTTTAGAGACTGCCGCATTCACTTTAAATAGGGCTCCGTCGAAATCCGTTGAGACGACACCGTATGAATTATGGTTTGGGAAGAAACCTAAGCTGTCGTTTCTAAAAGTTTGGGGATGCGATGCTTATGTCAAGAAACTTCAACCTGAAAAGCTCGAGCCCAAATCGGAAAAATGCGTCTTCATAGGGTACCCAAAAGAAACTATTGGGTACACCTTCTACCTCAGATCCGAAGGCAAGATCTTTGTTGCCAAGAATGGGTCCTTTCTGGAGAAAGAGTTTCTCTCGAAAGAAGTAAGTGGGAGGAAAGTAGAGCTTGATGAAGTATTGCCTCTTGAACCGGAAAATGGCGCAACTCAAGAAAATGTTCCTGAGGTGCCAGCACCGACTAGAGAGGAAGTTAATGATAATGATCAAGATACTTCTGATCAAGCTCCTACTGAAATTCGAAGGTCCACAAGGACACGTTCCGCACCAGAGTGGTACGGCAACCCTGTCTTGGAAATCATGTTGTTAGACAACGGTGAACCTTCGAACTATGAAGAAGCGATGGCGGGACCGGATTCCGACAAATGGCTAGAAGCCATGAAATCCGAGATAGGATCCATGTATGAAAACAAAGTATGGACTTTGACTGACTTGCCCGTTGAGCAGCGAGCCATAGAAAATAAATGGATCTTTAAGAAGAAGACAGACGCGGATGGTAATGTGACCATCTATAAAGCTGGGCTTGTCGCTAAGGGTTATCGACAAGTTCAAGGGGTTGACTACGATGAGACTTTCTCACCGGTAGCGAAGCTGAAGTCCGTCCGAATCATGTTAGCAATTGCCGCATTCTATGATTACGAAATATGGCAAATGGACGTCAAAACGGCATTCCTTAATGGTTTCCTTAAGGAAGAATTGTATATGATGCAGCCGAAAGGTTTTGTCGATCCTAAGAATGCTGACAAAGTGTGCAAGCTCCAACGCTCGATTTATGGGCTGGTGCAAGCATCTCGGAGTTGGAACATTCGCTTTGATGAGATGATCAAAGCGTTTGGGTTTACACAAACTTATGGAGAAGCCTGCGTTTACAAGAAAGTGAGTGGGAGCTCTGTAGCATTTCTCATATTATATGTAGATGACATACTTTTGATGGGAAATGATATAGAACTCTTGGACAGCATCAAGGCCTACTTGAATAAAAGTTTTTCAATGAAGGACCTTGGAGAAGCTGCTTATATATTAGGCATCAAAATCTATAGAGATGGATCGAGACGCCTCATAGGTCTTTCACAAAGCACATACCTTGATAAGATATTGAAGAAGTTCAATATGGATCAATCCAAGAAGGGGTTCTTGCCTGTGTTACAAGGTATGAAATTGAGCTCAGCTCAATGTCCAACCACGGCAGAAGATATAGAAGAGATGAGCGCCATCCCCTATGCCTCAGCCATAGGTTCTATTATGTATGCCATGCTGTGTACCAGACCTGATGTAAACCTTGCCGTAAGTTTGGTAGGAAGGTACCAAAGTAATCCCGGCAAGAAACACTGGACAGCGGTCAAGAATATCCTGAAGTACCTGAAAAGGACTAAGGAAATGTTTCTCGTTTATGGAGGTGACGAATAGCTCGTCGTAAAGGGTTACGTCGACGCTAGCTTCGACACAGATCTGGATGACTCTAAGTCACAAACCGGATACGTGTATATTTTGAATGGTGGGGCAGTAAGCTGGTGCAGTTGCAAGCAAAGCGTCGTGGCGGGATCTACATGTGAAGCGGAGTACATGGCAGCCTCGGAGGCAGCACATGAAGCAATATGGGTGAAGGAGTTCATCACCGACCTAGGAGTCATACCCAATGCGTCGGGGCCGATCAAGCTCTTCTGTGACAACACTGGAGCTATTGCACTTGCCAAGGAGCCCAGGTTTCACAAGAAAACAAGGCACATCAAGCGTCGCTTCAACTCCATTCGTGAAAATGTTCAAGATGGAGACATAGAGATTTGTAAAGTACATACGGACCTGAATGTAGCAGATCCGTTGACTAAACCTCTCCCTAGAGCAAAACATGATCAACACCAGAATTCCATGGGTGTTCGATTCATCACAATGTAACTAGATTATTGACTCTAGTGCAAGTGGGAGACTGTTGGAAATATGCCCTAGAGGCAATAATAAAAGCATTATTATTATATTTCCTTGTTCATGATAATTGTCTTTATTCATGCTATAATTGTGTTATCCGAAAATCGTAATACATGTGTGAATAACAGACATCAACATGTCCCTAGTGAGCCTCTAGTTGACTAGCTCGTTGATCAACAGATAGTCATGGTTTCCTGACTATGGACACTGGATGTCATTGATAACGAGATCACATCATTGGGAGAATGATGTGATGGACAAGACCCAATCCTAAACATAGCACAAGATCGTATAGTTCGTTTGCTAGAGTTTTCCAATGTCAAGTATCTTTTCCTTAGACCATGAGATCGTGTAACTCCTGGATACCGTAGGAGTGCTTTGGGTATGCCAAACGTCACAACGTAACTGGGTGACTATAAAGGTAGACTACGGGTATCTCCGAAAGTGTCTGTTGGGTGACATGGATCAAGACTGGGATTTGTCACTCCGTATGACGGAGAGGTATCACTGGGCCCACTCGGTAATGCATCATCATAATGAGCTCAGAGTGACCAAGTGTCTGGTCACGGGATCATGCATTACGGTACGAGTAAAGTGACTTGCCGGTAACGAGATTGAACGAGGTATTGGGATACCGACGATCGAATCTCGGGCAAGTAACATATCGATAGACAAAGGGAATAGCGTACGGGGTTGATAGAATCCTCGACATCGTGGTTCATCCGATGAGATCATCATGGAGCATGTGGGAGCCAACATGGGTATCCAGATCCCGCTGTTGGTTATTGACTGGAGAGTCGTCTCTGTCATGTCTGCTTGTCTCCCGAACCCGTAGGGTCTACACACTTAAGGTTCGGTTACGCTAGGGTTGTAGGGATATGTATATGCAGTAACCCGAATGTTGTTCGGAGTCCCGGATGAGATCCCGGACGTCACGAGGAGTTCCGGAATGGTCCGGAGGTAAAGATTTATATATGGGAAGTCCTGTTTCGGGCATCGGGACAAGTTTCGGGGTTATCGGTATTGTACCGGGACCACCGGAGGGGTCCCGGGGGTCCACCGGGTGGGGCCACCTGTCCCGGGGGGCCACATGGGCTGTAAGGGGGTGCGCCTTGGCCTAATGGGCCAAGGGCACCAGCCCCACATAGGCCCATGCGCCTAGGGTTCAAGGGGGCAAGAGTCCTAGGAGGGTAAGGCACCTCCTAGGTGCCTTGGGGGGGAGGGAAACCCCCCTAGGCCGCCGCACCCCCTAGGAGATTGGATCTCCTAGGGCCGGCCACCCCCCCTTGGCACCCCTATATATAGTGGGGGAGAGGAGGGACTTCATACCTTGAGTCCTTGGCCTTTGGTTGCCTCCTTCTCCCTCCCCAACACCTCCTCAACCTCCATAGTGCTTAGCGAAGCTCTGCCGGAGTACTGCAGCTCCATCAACACCACGCCGTCGTGCTGCTGATGGTGCCATCTCCCTCAACCTCTCCTCCCTCCCTTGCTGGATCAAGAAGGAGGAGACGTGGCTGTTCCGTACGTGTGTTGAACGCGGAGGTGCCGTCCGTTCGGTGCTAGGATCTCCGGTGATTCGAATCACGTCGTGTTCGACTACATCATCCCCGTTATTTGAACGCTTCCGCTCGCGATCTACAAGGTACGTAGATGCATCCAATGACTCGTTGCTAGATGAACTCCTAGATGATCTTGGTGAAACGAGTAGGAAAATTTTTGTTTTCTGCAACGTTCCGCAACACCTGTTCATCGGGAGGGGTGTGGCGTACCGCAAAACGGAGGAAACGGACCTCCTACGGTCGAAACGGGGTCCTCTTGATCGGGAGGGGTGTGGCGTACCGCAAAACGGAGGAAACGGACCTCCTACGGTCGAAACGGGGGTCTTGTTGATCGGGAGGGGTG
>NC_041388.1:511365131-511375588 GCF_002162155.2 Triticum dicoccoides
TTCATCCAGCCCTCCACACCACGGGGGCCTGTTCAACCACCCCTCCATCGTCTACTGTTCATCTAGCCCTCCACACCACGGGGTCTTGTTCATCCACCCCTCCACGGGCACCCCTCCACCGTCTACTGTTCATCCAGCCCTCCACCACACCACGGGGTCCTGTTCATCCAGAGGCAACGCCACCGCTCACTGTTCATCCAAACCCCCCGCAACGCTCACTGTTCATCCCATCAATCGGCTTCAGTTAGCAGCAGTAACGAATCGATCGAGAACAGTTAACAGCCATCGATCGATCGCTCGGGTTCAGTAACGCGTAGCCTACAGTGCAATCGCTCGGGTTCAGTTAGAGCCCAACGCCTCGCTCAGGTTCAGTTAGAGCCAACGCCTCGCACACATGCACGTACGTGTATGAGAGAAACGCGCATCGCTCGGCCCCCGACCTCCCACCGTAACCGGGAACTCCCCGAAATTTTCCTCCCCCTCGCTTCCACCATGGTTTTTTCCATCATGGACGGCCCAAAGAATGTCATCCAGCTTCGTCTCCGGCCCGCCCAGGATGAAAAGCCTATTTTCTGTCATGATTTTTTGTCATAGAAGTAGGAACCCACCACATCTATGATGATACCGGGTTTTGTCACAATTATCGTCATAGAAGTGTCATATGTATGACAGAAAAAAATTCTGTCCGACCCAAAATGTCACGGATGTGTCTTTTTTTTAGTGTTACCTTCGGGTTACTCCTTTGAAGGGTACCCATCGTTTCGGTATCAAGGGCAAGTTGGCTCCTCGTTACATTTGTCCTTTTCGCATTCTCGCTAAACGAGGAGAGGTTGCCTACCAGTTGGAACTACCCCCACATCTTTCTCGAGTACATGATGTCTTCCACGTCTCTCAACTCAGGCTTTGCTTCTCGGATCCCATCCGCGGAGTGGACCACGAAACGCTTGATCTCCAAGATAACCTCACATATCAAGAGTACCCTGTTCGCATTCTAGATCAAGCAGAGCATGTCACTTGACATCATAACATCAAGCTTCTCAAGGTTCAGTGGTTTCATCATTTCGAGAGAGAAGCTACTTGGGAGCGAGAAGATCGTCTTCGACTTGAGTACCCCACTTTCTTTCCGCCAACTCCTGAATCTCGGGATGAGATTCTTTCGAGTGGGGGCGAGTTGTCACATCCCTAGTTCTGGTATGATCTAGGCTTGCTTTGTGCATCATGTTTAAGTTTCAAATGAAATTGAAATGGGGAATGTTTCAAACCCTAGCACCAAAGCAAATTCAAATAGATTTAGATTAAAAATGGAATTTCAATGAACCCAAAATGCTCTTCAAAATGTTCATGGTCTTTGGAAAATGTTGGAAACAACAACCAGAGGTGATGCACATTTTCGCTAAACATTTTGGATTTTTGAATGAACCCATATGTATTTGAATTGGAGCTGTTTAAATAATATAAATATTTTAAAGGCTCCAAAAATGTTGGAAATTGGTGAGGGCCTCTGGTATATTATAACTAGTGGTCACAAGGAATCTCAACATTTTTAGAACTGTGCTAGTATTTATTTTAAGTAAAAAACAAATGTCAAAAATAGAAAAGAAAACAAAAATATGGGAAAACTTACCTGGGCCACTTACCTGTGCAGCCGGGCACTGTGCAGCCCAGCGGTCCAACAGGCCGGCCCAGTCGACTGGCACTGCCAGTCACCATCTCCACCGCGCCAGGAGGATGCCGAGCACACGCTCGCCGCACGCGGCCACGCGCTCGGCCAGCTCCTGCTTGCCGCTGCTGCTGGAGGCTGCTACGAGCGCCACGCGACCCCCAGGTCTCTCTCACTCTCTCTTGTTCTCGCTCCTCCCCTGGATCCCTCTCTCTCTCTCTCTCTCGACCCGCCCGAGCGGAGCTCGTCGCCGCCGCTCGCTGTCCGCGCAGCCACCGCCTTCCCCTCGCCCTCTCTTCGTGTTCGGGTGTTCCGCCTTGTCGCCTGCATCGTCCGCGACGAGCCAAGCGACCAGGGACGCGCTGCATCGCCGCCACCATCGTTGTCTTCACCTCCGGCCGCCTGAGATCGTCGTCGTCGTTCCGGCCGCGCCAGTGCATCCCCGAGTTCGCGCACGACGCCGTCGAGACCGCTGTGAGGTCTCCTCTGTTTCCCCTCCTTCCCCGCGCTCGATTTTGTGCCGTAGCCCTGCTAACCATCGAACCCGCGAGCGCCACGCCGCCGGCCATGTCACCGCCGTGGCCAGGGCCACCACAGCTCGCAACTGAGCTCGCCGTTGCACTCAGTGCACTCCGGCGAGTCGAGCGGACCTGCTCGCAGCTCCTGCCGTGCCCCGCAACACCCCGCGCGCACCTGGCTGAACTCCGGCCGCCGCACTCGTCGTCGCCGGCGCCACTCTGGCCACTCCCCGGCTGCGCCACCACCACGATTGGATGCGAACGAGCGTCTGCATCCCATAGCTATGCTCCGCGCGCCGAACGGCGCTCTGTAGGCGAATCCCGCAGCGCACCGTCGGGTCTGGACTCGCCGGCGGCTAAACACCAGCGACCGCTGACCCGTTGACTGGCGTGGGTTGACCCCACTGCCAGGTTTGACCTCCCCCTCTCTCTCACTGACTTGTGGGCCCCGCCCGACTAATTACTCTAGTTAGCACTAATTAACTAGTTAGGTTAGTTACTACAGTCACTGACTAGTGGGCCCTGCCTAGTTAGTTAGGGCTAACTAACTTAGTTAGTTGACTGGGTCACTGACCAGTGGGACCCATTGGTCAGGTTTGACCTAGTCTGCCCCGTTTGACTCGCTGGCGTCATGCCACTATCATGCTGACGCAGTTATTCATTTTCTGGTATTAAAATAAATTAGGAAATCCAGAAAATGATATAAACTTCTAAAAATCATATAATTTCAACCGTAGCTTAGAATGAAATAATTTATATATGACAAATTATCAGAAAAATGCAAGGAATCCATTTATGCTAGTTCCATGCATGAAAAACCAACTTATACATGCTGTATAAGTGAAAACATAATATGGGCATTTTAAATGCTTCATTTGAATTTGCATTTGAATCGATTCAAATGGGATTCAACCAAATTGGTAGCATCTTGCATTAGCCCAAACACTAGCATTTTCACATATCATGTTCATGCATCATATTGTTGCACCTATTTGTGTATTGATTGCCGGCACCGTTTCTTCTCGATAGGTTCCACTCCGGAAGGTGTTCCTGAGTACCTCTCAGAGGAGCAGTGCCCCTTCGTTGATCTATCAGGCAAGCAATCCCCTTGATCATTTCGATAAAATCCCACTCTCTCGCTCCTGCTCCTTATATTGCATTAGGACAACAATGATTCAACTGCTACTTTTCTGCTACGGTAGTTGAACCCATTCCTCTGCATGACCTGTCATTGCCACAATAAATAGTTGAAACCCACTAGCATGAGTAGGAGTTGCTTGAGCCTTGATGTGCCTACTCATCCATGCTTGTTTTCTTTATGCCAGCTATGCTTAGAGTTGTGTCAGGTATGATTCATCAGGAATGAATCGGAGTGGTGAACATGTCCTACCGATAAAGGCTAAGTGTGTGAACACGTTTTGGTAAAGGTAGCGATGAGAGGCCATGTAGGAGTACATGGTGGGTTGTCTCTTTGGAACCGTCCCGAAGCACTGAGTTCTGTGGATGTTATCCAAGTCCAGTTACTACCACACATTGGGTTCCGGTTATCCGGCCCCTCTCGGCTTATTAATCTACTTGATCTCTGTCCAGGAGTTGCAACTAGTTTCTGGCATTTGTAGGTAGTGCTGGTTGTCTACCAGGTAGTGTCCGAAGGGACGGGCTTGAGACAGACTAGGCACTATGGCACGGTGTACCAAGTGGCACCCGGATGGTTGGCTTGGGAACCCTGCA
The DNA here is from genome assembly GCF_002162155.2 of Triticum dicoccoides. Lineage (NCBI taxonomy): Eukaryota > Viridiplantae > Streptophyta > Magnoliopsida > Poales > Poaceae > Triticum > Triticum dicoccoides. The sequence goes on from NC_041388.1 coordinate 511,369,041, forward strand.
CACATCGTTTGGGGCCATACTGGAGACTTTGGTCAGAACTCCTTGCGGATGGAACTTGAATAGGCGATATACCTGGACGAGAGACTTGTGTGGTTAGTCAGGTCATGGCCGACACCCTCGCCCGGCTTCCGCTTGAAGGTTGCCGAGGTACATGACGTGTACAGGGCGATAAGTGGCCAGAGCGTGTGTGAAGAAGTATACCCCTGCAGGGTTAACATTATCTATTCGAATAGCCATTTTCCTCGGATATGGAAACTTGGAGGACTTATGTAGTACATAGACAACTTGAAGTGGATACTCTATAATCCGCAAGATAAGCGTGAGTGCTATGGATGGCCTTCTCATAGGGAGACGGGAACGGATCCATAGTGGAGTTTTGATATGGTGAATATGTGGACTCATGTGCGTCTTCTCACCTCAAAGAAGTTTCTGATACTCGTAGTATAGGTTAGCCACCAAGTCAAAGCTGGCTTGCTGCTGTTAAAAACTCCACCACCCCCTTTGTTGATAATGTTGAATATGTAGATAGTTCTGATGTAAGACTTGCTGAGTACCTCTGTACTCACGTTTTCTTACTTATGTTTTGCAGTTGGTTACACTAGTGACTTCGACGAGTAGCTTGTACCTCAGCTACGATCTTGTGCCCTCGGCAGGATCTGGTAGATAGTCAGGCTTCTTAGCCTTTCTCATTTGTAGATGTCTGTACTCAGACATGTTAAGCTTCCGCATGTGCTTTGACTTGTATGCTCTGAATGTTGGGTCGTGAGACCCATGTTTATAATATCTCGCTCCTCGGAGCCTAATGAATAAATACTTTGAGTTGTAGAGTTTTGTTGTGATGCCATGTTGTATTTACCCATATCAAGCATATTGTGTGTATGATTGAAATGCTTGGTATGTGTGGTATCCGACAACCTAGTTGTTTATCCTTGGTAGCCTCTCTTATGGGGAAATGTAGTCTAGTGCTTCCATTGAGCCTTGGTAGTCCACTACAGCCCGGTTTACTGGAGTCCTGCTAGCCCAGCACTACTGCTCCGGAACACTTAGACTAGCCGTCATGTGATTCACTTCGTTCCTGTGTCTATCCCTTTGGGGAAATGTCACGCGGAGACATCCGGAGTCCTGTTAGCCTGCTACAGCCCGGGTTCCCAGAGTCCTGTTAGCCCAGTTGCTACAACCCGGATTCATACGCTATTGACCGACATGCTCGGGGTTGATTCATGTATGTCTGTCCCTGTAAGTTAGTGCCACTTTTGGTCCACGACTAGTCATGTTGGCCAGGTTCTCTGTCATATGGATGCTAGCGACACTATCATATACGTGAGCCAAAAGGCGCAAACGGTCCCGGGCCAGGTAAGGTGGCACCCGTGGGGATATCGTGCGTGAGGCCGCAAAGTGATATGATGTGTTACATGCTAAATCGGGGTCCCGACAATTAGTACTCACACTACTAAACCTTGCGCTTGGCTCTTCGCCTCTTCGTGAATTTGAACAATGATGTTACTCTGCATGTTCGGTACTACAGCGTATGCCTCTGGCAATCTGACACCGAATGAACTGATACATATCCAATGCCTGGGCGACGGTAGGTTGCATTAGTCAAAAGGCGTAAGCAAGCTTCACCTTGTGCTGCAAGCTTCTCCTTGTTCTGCGAGTTGACGGGACACACCAAAAAGTAGTGCTAGTCCATACTCCCTTCTTTCCAGTTAATATGGCTTAATCTTTTTTGTGGGTAAATGAGAGAGCTTTATTCATATATAAGCATTCTTAGGACGATTAGCGAAGACACTGGTCACTAGGAAGCGAGGTAACCCGCAAAAAAAGAAGTAGGAAGTGAGGTGTTTCATCAAGCCAGCTCTCGGCCACATTCAAAGTGCAGCAAGCACGGTTCGCACAAAGATGCGCCGCAAGGTTTGCTGACCTATTTACATGCTGAATAACAAAAAAGAGGAAATATTACCGAGCGCTCCTATTTGTAACAGGATATGAGCCAGAATTGAGCGAGAATTGTGGCGAGTGTTCCATGCAATCAACTTCCATTATCACATGCGAGAACCCTCGGAGAGAGCCAAATGTGTTGAAGATTGCTTTATCACATTTTAAAAATATAATAAGAGTGCAGACGCTTCTCCATCCGGTTCCTAGTACTAGTATAGTACATACCTCTATAGATTATAGTAGTAGTACTAGTACTAGTAAACTTTGCGCTTGGTGGTTCGCCTCTTCGGGAAGTTGAACAATAATAGTACTAGTATAGTGTATGCTTTTGGCAATCTGACACCGAATTAACTGGACGTGCACCTCCTAAGCGAGGGAGAGCTTGCATTAGTCAAAAGTTTCTCCTTGTCCTGCGACCCACCGCGCGCAAGCTTCTCCCGTCCTGCAAGCTTCTCCTTGTTCGGCAAGTTGACGGGACACAACACAGTAATGCTAGTCAATACTGCCTCCTCTCCGGTTAATATGGCTTGATTTCAAACGAGATAAATACATTGTCTGTCACTGTATATTTGTAAAAGTACGGTCAGTGGACTTCATAATACGCTCATTGTGCTCAATATATACATTTTTCGGTGTTTATACGGTCACTAGCTCACCCTGGCTGAGTATGTGTGTGCATGCACATGTAGGTTGAGCACTTGAGCGTGACCGTGTGTGTTTCATCGTGTGCTCGGACATGCATGCATTAGGGCGTCGCGCACATTTTTGCGTCCATGTGTACGTGTGACTGTTGCATACACGTAGGGGGAGTATGTGTAGGGGCCACTAAAGGAGCAGTGAAATCACATAGTAAGTTAGTCGGAAGAAGCAACCATCATTTCACTCTTCAATGACACGTACGCAATATAAAATGGTTGATATGGAGATAAAAATAAAACCACTATATATACACTAGCAGGAGCCTAAGCTACAAGCCTGCTTGCATGGGTTTCTCTCTTCACAAGCATAGAACGACGGTGGCCACACCGTTGGTCACATATCTGGCCTGATCCCACAGCTGGGGGAAGGGAACAATGTTCTGCATAGACGTGGTCGACATCGGCGAGGGAGAAAATCCACAGTCGGTGCATCCCAATCAGGGTCACCACGGTATGGGCCGATGCCGCGTCCCAACCGCCCTTCTAGCTACAGCCCGACGTCCCAGGTAGTCCATCTTCCTTTTGGAGCCGGCTTGCTGCACTGCCGTTGCTCCATCTCCATGTCGATCTTTCTCTACTTCTACCGGCTTCTACTTGTGATGAGTTTATGTCTCATGAACTAGTGCCAGTACTATTATTCTAATCACACTTATTCAATATCTTTGCCACCAGGGATGCTCAGCTCGATTTTAGTGGAACTGCACAAAAGCATCGTATGATCCGAGGGTGCCAGCCATCTTTCCTTCGACAGGTTCTACCTGGCCAGGAAATTAAATCATGTTTAGGGTTTAAGGTTTAAGTCATAGTGACCCCATCAGTAATTTTTCTTTTGTACACGCTCTAACAACTTTTGTCTTTAGTTGTGAAGTAAATATTGGCTATGATCTGTGAATCATTGAGATGCATCAGCATGCGTGCTAGTTTTCTTTTGTATTTGATGGAATGTTGTAACGGGGCAACCTTGGAGTAGGAATGAAAATGGAGTGGAAAGTTTTCGTTTTTCTGGAGAAAAAATGGAAACGGAGAGAAACCAACGTTTCGTTTCATTGGATCACGCCATCGAGCAAAACCAATGTTTAAATCACGTATGTCGCGTTCGTGTCTCACCCTCCTCCACGGCTCGACCCCACACGGTCGCTCGGCATGCCACTCACCGCAAACCGAGTATAGGATAACTTTCTTGCCTGCTTGTCGATGGATCGCGCCATGGAGTGCTAGTACTACTGGAAGAGATTGATGAGTTGGGGGGGGGATAGCTAGCTGTAGCATGGACTCCCAAGAACTTTTTACATGCATGTTGTGGCCAGCTATTGCGACCTTTGAACGCGGAGCAGTCGCGTGCACCAGGAAGCGGCACGGGCGACGCTCTCTCGGCCGGTGCGCCACTTCAATGTCGTCGCCAGTGAGAGGTCGCGTTCGCTCTGGCCGGGCATGAATGCGGCACTGACCGTTTCGGGCGGGAAGCATGCACGGGTGATGAAGAGGGTATGGGTTGGTCAGGAGTGTCCGTGGCAGCGGTCCGGACGCCCGCAAACAAGAGATGATGTATGTTAATATTGACGCATATATAATTAACAACGTAAATAATGTGCCAGTTGGACAAATATGACTGGAGATGGAGATGGAAATGGAATTTTACGTAAACACGGATATGCATGCCTATGTCTATGTGTGTGTGCACGACGACTCTCGCGACCTGGAAGCGGGGGCGTGTTTTTGATCGAGTTTTCTTTCTTGGTACATTAAAAAATTGTCTGTCTGTTTTCCTTTCTTTTTTCCAGGAACGCGCGTATTCTATTTAAAACCACTACCATGGAGAGATTTTTTTACTCCATTATAGCCTCTTGTTTGATAGAATTTCTCGCGTCTCGCTCTCTCACCCTCTCCATATCAAAACAAGATGACAATGTCCACACTATATCTCTCCTCACCGATGGTCACAGATCTGGCCGAATCCCGTCCGCTGCGGGAGGTGAGGAGGTGCAGCGTTGACGTTGTCACCGTCGGCGATGGAGGAAGCTGATGCGCACCGTCCTCTCGGAGTCGGTGTTGGCGCAGACGAAGGTCCTCCGTGCCCTTGTTCGCCGCCGTCGTGTGGGCAGATCCTGCCCGCCCGCCTAAGCGACATCTCGCCCACCTGAGGTATAACTTCTTGTACTGGTCCAGCTCCCCAGGTCACTACATGCGGGTTTTCTTCTATGCGACTACTCCCCAGCTCCCCATGTATAGTAGCTAGGGTTCGTCGGCTGGTCCAACATCACCTACTATTATAGAGGAAATGCCACTCGAAAAGTTGTCCTGATTTATGCCTCGGTGGAGGTATACATGTTGTTTTGACAGAAAGTACATGGTGGTTGTGCGGTCATTGTCCATATGCTCCTATTGCTGCTACTAATCTAATACTATCATTGGTTAAATGAAGAAATGCTTTTTTTCTCGGGTATCCTGGTTTAGTTCCCATCAAGATAATTAGGATGCTTCTGTTTGTTGGTGTCCTTTTCATAATTCTTATTGACAATTGAGATGTCGTTGTTAATCTTGTAAAACAAAGTAACAACACTATATCCCTTTTTATATTTTTGGAAACAGCGATGCGTATCTCCATACCCGGGCATGTCTTCCTCAATTTTAGTGGAACTGCACAAAATTGGATGGCCATTGTTGTTCTGCCTCACTATCCTCTATCACGTGGTTCTTCCTTCCTCGAGCTTGATTACTAAGAAGAAACAGACCACGGTGAGGATTTGTCTAACTGCATAGGTGCCTCACCCAAACTTGATGCCAAATGGATGATGCATCACCACGATGACCTATCGATGCTCATAGTTGCGCCTCATGGTTGCGTCGGCTGGTGAAGCTGATCGATTTTCAATGAAAAACAAGCTGTCTTCCATCAGTGCTCCTTCCTTGTTACCCACAAAGATGATATCCTTCGTCAGTTCACCTTGGTTGCGTTGGAGACGCAGTCATCTTTCACGTTCGTGCAATTTTATCACGCAATCGGCTATGAACCAAATGTTTCCTCGAAGAAGGATCGACGTTGGTACTAAGAGCATAAGTTTTGTATTGATTTCTAAGCCTTCTCACAACTTTGTCTCCAGCTCCCCTGTAATTTTATTTGTCCAGCTATTAACTTTGATTAAAAAAATTGTGTGGAGTAAAAACCCGGATGGACATAGTAGCCCTCCATTTTTATTTACCCCGCATATTAGATTTGACTGAAGTCAAACTTTGTAAAGTTTGACCAAGTTTAGGCCGAACACAACAAACCATAATTATTAGAGAGGGCAAACTGTACATACTCTCGAACCTTTCTGATAATTGAAATTAAAATTCTTTATTTGTACACACTCTCACACGTTTCCGATAATTTGGCGCATGTGTGGTTGTTCACTTAAGGGAGGGTAGTGTACCGCACGTGAAGGACAGGAAGTGCGACCAGGACGCGTGGATCATTAGTTCATCGGAAGTACTCCCTCCATTCCTAAATATTTGTCTTTCAAGTGGTTTGAAATGGACTACCACATACAGATGTATATAGACGTTTTTTACAGTGTAGATTCACTCATTTTGCTCCGTATGTAGTCATTTGTTGAAATATCTAGAAAGACAAATATTTAGGAACAGAGGGAGTAGTAGTTTTCTTCACTGGTATGTTAAATAAAGAGTTTCGTTTCATACTTACACAATTTAAAACGATTGTTATGGAGAGAATAAGAAAACCACTCCACTATATATTAGTCGTATACACGAGTACTATATGGACGCAACTTCATTGACTTTAGTGCACCTGCCTTTCGGTTTATGACAGGTGGGCCCAAAATGTGGCTGGCCCACCTGTCATACAGCCAAAAGCAGGTGCAGTTAAGGCACTGGAGCTCCGTCCATACTACAGTGTGTGTGTGTGTGTCT
>NC_041388.1:511376150-511422817 GCF_002162155.2 Triticum dicoccoides
CACACACACGCTGGAGGCTCACCATTCCTTTGCTAGGGTTTTCTATAGTCACGGTCTCTCACCCTCTTCACTAGATCTAAACAAGACTGCGTTGTGGCCTCTGTCTCTCTCACCCCCCCTCATAGCTGGCGAAGGAGGCGTCCGGATCCCGTCGCTCCGGCAAAGGGAGGAGGTGCATCGTTCACTCTATCGCCTTCGGCGAGGGAGGCAATCCACTACCTGTTGCGCTTTTCTCTTTCACCCAGCGCCTGTGCGGGAGGGCCACCGACCCCTTCTTCCTCGCTGTCGTACGTAGTGTGGGCATACCTGACCTCCCGCCGCATGCCTTGCCACATCCCGACGACCCTAAGGTATAAGTTTCTTTCAAACCGTCATTGGTCTAGCTGCATGTAGATCTTTTTCGATTCTGTAGTTGAATCTAGGTCTTGGTTCAAAGTGGAAAGAAGGGTGTGGTGGGGTGGAGCATGAATCTAGGACGTGGTTCAATGAGGAAAGGAGGGAGGGAAAGTAGTATAGACTAGCTATCCAGCCGCTTTGTTGGTCGAAAAAGGAAAAAAAGGGGTAACCCAGTACACACATATGTAAGGAACTGAACTCTTTGTTGAAAAGGGAAAGAAACTGGGATGTCGAGTAGTTTGTGCAGGACTAGATTTGCTGCCCTCACATAGGAAAAAGTGTCAAAGAGAACAAATATGGGTACAACGCAAATATGCTGCTTGGCTACATACTCTGCATCACCCATTTATACGTGTGGACGCACATGGTGTTGGCATGTCCCATGTCCCATCCACGTGATCGTGCAGTGTGTTTTGAGATATTGTGCTACTTGTATTGGTACTGTTTTAAATAAATGTTGAATTGAAGCTATTGTATTGCTATCTTTTCCCATTAAGTAGTGAACAAAAATGGTACCAACCCAGACATGATGCTTGTTGCTTTGTTACAACAAACTCTGCATCACTCCCTTTATAAGTAGATGGAAGCACATGGTGTTGTTGCGCCCACTCGCCCCTAGAACTGTTTATGCTTTTTCTTAATCTAATGTTGATGCTAAAATGAAGCAATGCCACTCTCAGAATTAACTACTGAACTATTTTAAGAGAATTTCTCTGTTAATATGAATCAATGCAACCGTTTTAGAAATGCTACCATCCTATACTTTGTTTTCCATCAAGATAAGATAGATGCTTCTTTTTGGGGCCACATGGTTCATCCTCCTTTATTGGCAGTATTTGTTTCCTTTTTTGCCTCTGTTAAATCAGGGATATCTATTCAACTTTTTGCTATACCAAACTTAAATGTCACACCGGCGACTTTACTTGATTTCAGTGCAACTGCACAAAACGAGATTGGATTTCCTATTCGCGTTGGCAGATTCGTACATGATCTTGTGTGCGTCATGATAGGTTGGTACTTGCCTTCATCCACATGATCGTGCAGTGTGTTTTGAGATGATGTGCTACTTGTATTGGTGTTGTTTTAAATAAATGTTGAATTGAAGATATTGTATTGCTGTGTTTTCCCATTAAGTAGTGAACAAAAATGGGACCAACCCAGACATTATGCTTGTTTGCTTTGTTACAACAAACTCTGCATCACCCCCTTTATAAGTAGATGGAAGCACATGTTGTTGTTGCACCCACTCTCCCCTAGAACTGTTTATGCTTTTTGTTAATCTAATGCCCCTGGTAAAATTAAGCAATGCCACTCTCAGAATTAACTACTAAATCTTATTTCAAAACTGCAACACTTGTTAGGGATTGGCGGGATTACCATTTTTGTGGCCGCATGTTTCATCCTCCTTTATTGTCCAGTAATTTATTCCTTTTTTGCCTCTGTTAAAATAGGGATATCTATTCAACTTGTTGCTATTGCGACATTTTGCTTCGCTTAATTTTGGTGGAACTTCAAAAAATGAGACAAGATTTCCATATATGTGTTGAGATATCTTTTAGATCTTCCTCGGGAGTTGTTTCAAATCTTGGTCTTGAAAGGTCAGTACCTACTTTCCTCAGAATTAACTACTAAATCTTAGTTCAAAACTACAACAGTTGTTAGGGATCGGCGGGAGTACCATTTCTGTTAGGGATCGACCGGAGTACATGTTTAAGAAATGTATTGTTCAGATAATGTCTCTGTTATTATATATCAGTTACAGTGTTTTACAAATGGTAGTATCCTGCTTTGTAGTTCTTTCTACATGTTTAACCAAGGTATTGTTAAGATAATTTCTCTGTTAAAATGAATCAGTTGCATTGTTTTAGGAATGATACTTTTCTGCTTTGTTGTTCTTTATACATGTTGAAACAAGGCATTGTTCAGATAATGTCTCAGTTAATATGAATGAATCACACTGATTGAGAATTGCTACTCTCCTGCTTTGTTCCCATTAAGATAAGGTAGATCAGTAGATGTTTTTCTTCTGGGAGTACAAGTCATCAAATGTTATTTCTCAGTAATTGTTTCCCTTATACCTATTGTTGCTTACAGGGATATCAAAATTAAAGCTCGGTTTTATTCCGACTTTGATTTTAGTTGAACTGCACAAAAGGAGCCAATGTGTCTAAGGCAAACTGCTGCATTAGTGGGTCCAGTTGGTCTTACCACTTTGTAGAAAGAAGCAGTCACTGTTTGTGCTACATTACACAAGGAATGATCGAGAAGCTTTACAGAGTATTAGTAAACGCCGGTGACATGACTAGTCTGCAGAGAGCATAGGAAACTCTACAACACATGGAGTGCACTGGGCAAAAAGTGCCCAAACAAGTACAGGAAGCCAGGACAGGACTCCAAATCTGTCAATGTCATTCTAAGCAACAATGATGGGGCATCTGGGTATGGTAATCTGCTTACCGTACTTTCAGTTTGTTAGTCCACCGATTGGTGGGTTGACACTGGGGCCAATATTCATGTGTGTGCTGCTGTGTCTTTGTTTTCTTGCAGCATATAAATACGATATCCACAGGGATGCTCAGCTTGATTTTAGTGGAACTACACAAAATGTCCAGATGGTTTGTGTCCTCCATAATACTTCATCATGCACAATACATCGAATGGTTCTCTAATCATTCATCATCACCTTGAGCCACCGGACTATATGTTTGAATGGTGCTGCCAGCGTCGGCCATTAAGAAGGGTTAGAAGAAAGACAAAAAGAGAGATGGCTGCTTTACTTGTGGTTCAGAGGAACACTAGGCAAACAAGTGCCCAAGCAAGTACCAAGAAGCCAAGACAGGACTCCAAGTCTGTCAATGTCACTCTAAGCAACAATGATGGGGCATCTGGGTATGGTAATCTGTTTACCGTACTTTCAGTTTGTTAGTCCACCGATTAGTGGGTTGACCCTGGGGCCAATATTCATGTGTGTGCTGATGTGTCTTTGTTTTCTGGCAGCATATAAATACGAAATCCACAGGGAGGCTCAGCTTGATTTTAGTGGAACTGCACAAAATGTTCAGATGGTTCATGTCCTCCATAATACTTCATCATGCACAATACATCGAATGGTTCTCTAATCATTCGCCGTCACCTTGAGCCACCGGACTATTAGATGACAAACCCTGCCCGTTCCACAATCATAGGCATTACATATTTTGAATGGAAAAGCTTGTCAAATATGACATTAGTTTAATATATTGGAATTGGAAAACCCTGTCAATTTTTGCTCATTGATGTTAGCCAGAAGACATGCATTTGATATTGTTGAGTGGGACGCCCTTTGCTGTGAGCAACATTGATCGTTTTTTCCTATTCCTGTCTTCAGTTCAGAAGTAAATATTTACTCTGCTGAGATGCATAGTCACATGAATGTTGACTTATGTAAGATATTTTAAGAGTTTGTTCTGAATATTGTCTATGTAATGCCATGCTTTGTGTTTGGTTGCAAAGTTGAGCTTGGAATGTTGTGGCATGCGGCATCACGAGCTGTTCACCGTGCCTCCTGAGAATAATGCTTCGTATTGTTTTGCATGTCGATCTAATGCCAATGATTTGCTTGTTAAGAAGATCATCCTCTTCTGTTGTTTCCGTGCTTAATAAGTTCATCGTCTTATTTTTCATTCATAGCCTATACGACAAGTCGGGTAGGTTAGACATGAAACCATATGATCTTCCGACCAACTCATCATCTTAGGCCGTCATTGGATCGTCGTTTTCCAACCAAAACCGCTTGTAAAACTGAAGCTTGTAAATAAAAGCAGATGGTCTCGGGCGAAGCACTTGGTTGGTCGATTTCGACTAGTAAAATATACACTGGTCTCTCAAATTACACGCGTAACCCGCCGGTGTTACTTACAGACCTCGGGCACTCGGTTTCATTACGCCTGTATTTTACACATTGTTTCCGATGACGAGTAAATTACACTTGAATTTAATACAAGTGTGAAATAAACCAGAGCTCCCAAGCACGGCCTTACCGTTTCATGTTGTCTCAGTCTCTTGAAGGTGCTCATAGGTGTCCGATGATCCTGGCTTCTAGAATGAGCAGTGGGCGCTATATTAGACCATTCGTAGGGCCCACGAGGCCCTCTCCATCGTCCTTCGAGTTGTCGCGCTTCCTGTGGCACCGAGCATTGTTAACATGGTCAATGAACATGAGGATTCAGGAGATGACTTTATTTTGATTGGATGACGGTAGGGACCCACTAGGGCCATAGCCGTACGTACGCAAGTGCCTCCTTATTATGTACAACTATATTTTTTTTGCTTCCTCCTGGTTTCCTGACATCACAGTCCCACACCATTGTCAACCTATGTAGTCAATATAAATGAGAGAATTGCACAAGGTGCGGCCGACAGCTGGGACCAAGCAGCTCGAGCAATATTTGTGTTTTTGAGGCATGAGCGCTGCAGAGTTTTTCTTGGCGATGTTTTCGTTGTTGTTCAGAGGAGAGCAGGGTATTAACTAGGCGGGCTGTGGCCTGTCTAGCCCAGGACAGATATCTAGCCCAGATATTAATTTTTTTCAAGATGAAAATTGCTAGCCCAGTTATACGTTTTTTTGAGGAATACCCAGGTAAGGTCAACTTGTTATTCTCCGCCCTGTTGGGCTGCTAATCTTTCCTAGGAGGGATGCATTAGGCCTAACAGGAAAATGGGCTTTAAAAAATAATAAATGAGATGTAATTATAAAAACTGGGAAGTAACTATAAAAAATGCACCAAACACGAAATTAGTTTAAAAATATTATTTATGGATTTTGAAAATCTTAATTTTTAATTGTTGCACGCGCAATGTTTCGTTGGATTTTTACGTAATACATATTTATATTTAATATGACTGGAAATTTCGAGATAAAAATATTTCGGACCCCATCAAAATGTGGGAAATTTTATTGAATTCTGTCTTGAACGGTTGGTTGAAATTATTAATCGTTGTCCTAGCTAGAAAATGGGATGTACTTTTAACAAACTGTAAATGGGCTGTAGTTAATTCCATTAGAATTCAAAAATGGGTTGTACATTCTTACAAATCGCAAATGGGCTATAAGTTCTCTACCACACACTTGTGAGCCTACTAAGTTGACGCGTCCCCTAAAAAAAGAAGTTGACGCGTATGCAAGGCTTTGTCAACTTATTATAGTCCACACACGATTCTAGCAGCAGTGGCCGTTGGATGTCTATCCAACGGATGTCGTGCTTCTTCTTCAATCTCGGATATTCTAGCTTCGGCCGCCCAAAAAATGATTCCTCCCCCTGACATCTGGGGCGCATCATTTTGGAGGCTGACCTATGGGCCTACTAAGTTCACGCGTACCAAGGGCTTTGTCAACTTAGTCAATATAAACGATTCTAGCTGCAATGACCGTACGATGTCCATCCAACGGCCGTAGTGCTTCTTCAACCTCTGGTCTTCTTGCTCCAGCCGCCCAAAGTAGCGCCATTTCGTGCTGCCTGCTCCTGTCTGTGGTCGACTGTGCTGCCGTGGAGGCCTCACCGCCCCCTACTACTCCCACCGTTGGCTAGGCCATCCCTCCACTCACCCACACCCCATGTTATTCTACGGCGACAGCAGCCTCACACCGCAGCCGAACAAGTGAACCCTGGTACTCCTCTCCGCGCTTCCACTGGCGCGTCTTCCCCGGCTCCGTGTTGTCCCCTTCCTAGGCCTCGCCATCGTCCACCGCTCTAGTGCTCTCGGCGCGGCGTGGTCAATGTGGTCAAGGAACGACTTCCATCGAAAGAGTACTGTATGTGGAGAGGCTGACAGCTGGGTCCACGGTGGCCGCAAGGAAGTGCCTCCTTATTACGCGCAAAATAATTATTCCCCCACCTGACAGCAGGGACCCACCGGATGGGCCACCGTATTTCACGAAAAAAATGTTTCCCCTGACTGCTAGGACCCACCAACTACATCTTCGCACTCAAGGAAGTGCCTCCTTATTACACAAAAAAAATGAATACTCCCCCTGCCAGCTGGGACCCAGTATAGTGGCCGGCCGACTTGTGGGCCTACTAAGTTGACGGGGACGGAGGGCTTTGTCAACTTAGTCAATATGCATGATTCTAGCTCTAGTGACCGTACGATGTCCATCCAACGGTCGTAGTGCTTCTTCAACCTCTGGTCTTCTTGCTCCAGCCGCCCAAACCAGCGTCGGTCGTGCCTCGTGCTCCTGCCTCCCGTGGCTGGCTACGATGCGGCGGAGGCCTCACCGCCCCCTACTACTCCCACCGCTGGCCAGGCCATCCCTCTAATCACCCACACCCCCTGGTATTCTGCGGCGACGACAGCCTCACACCGCAGCAAACCAGTGAACCCTCATACTCCTCTATGCGTGGGCATCCACTGTCGCGTCTTCCCCGGCTCCGTGTCATCCCCTTCCTTGGCCTTGTCGCCGTCCACCGCCCTGGTGCTCTCGGCGCGGCGTGGTCAACATGGTCAAGGAACGGCTTCCATCGGACGTGTACTGTACGTGGAAAGGCTGACGGCTGGGTCCATGGCCGCAGCGAGGAAGTGCCTCCTTATTACGCGCAAAATAATTATTCCTCCACCTGACAGCGTGGACCCACCAGACGGGCCACCGTATTTCGCGAAAAAACATCCCCCCCTAACTACTGGGACCCACCAGGTACATCTTCGCACGCAAGGAAGTGCATCCGGACAAAAAAATGATTCGCCCCCCTGACTGTTGGGACCCACCAACTACATCTTCGCACGCAAGGAAGTGCCTGACAGTCGGGAACCACCTGGTCGAAGCATACATAGCGTTGTCATTCTGGTCATGAACATGTACGTACATACTGGTCGATGTAAAGGTGCGCACATAGCATGTACACGTACGTACAACGGTCAGTGTGCAAGAAAGAAAATACGACCACGTACGTACATACGGGCGGGGTCTTGAACACCTACTCGTGCATACGTACGGCCAGGGCTCGTGTACATGGCTAGGTCGGAACGGAGAAACTGCATCGTTGTCGTGTTCATGGAGAGCCAACCGGCTGGGTCGGAACGGAATGCGTAATCGTGTTCATCGAGAGGGCTTGGATGGAACAACCGATGGAAATGAGGCCTGGCGTATCGTAGAACGGAGGAAACGACCTTGTGTTCGACCGGCCATGTTCAAAACAGGATCCTGTTCATCGGGAGGGGGCTGACGTACCGCACAACGGAGGAAACAGACCTCCTACGGTCAAAATGGGGTCCTGTTGATCGAGAGGGGTGTGGCGTACCGCAAAACAGAGGAAACGGACTTGTGTTGGAGCACTACAGTCGAAACGGGGGTCTTGTTCATTGGGAGGGGTGTGGCGTACCGGAAAACGGGACTCCACGGGATACTGTTCATCTCCACTGTCGACCCCCTCCAGCCTCCATGGGCTACTGTTCATCCACCGTCGACCTCCTGCAGCCTCCACCTGCGACTGTTCATCCGCGGGCTCCTGTTCATCTAGCCTCCACCGCACGCTACTCCACCGGCTACTGTTCAACCAGCCCTCTCCACGGGCTCCTGTTCAACCACCCCTCCTAGGTATACTGTTCATCCAGCCCTCCACCGTCTACTGTTCATCCAGCCCTCCATGGGGTGGTCCTGTTCATCCTGACCTCCACGGGGTCCTGTTCATCCAGCCCCAACCGGCTCAATCAATTGGGGTCCTGTTCATCCAGAGGCAAGACCATGGGGTCCTGTTCGTCCACCCCCACCGGGAACTGTTCATCCACCCCCTAGCAACGCTTACTGTTCATCCACAGGCAGCATCGATCGGCTTCAGTTAGCAGCAGTAGCGAAGGAATCGCTCGATCGGGTTTAGTTAACAGCCATCGATCGCTCGCTCGGGTTTAGTAACACGTAGCCTGCAGTCCAATCGCTCGGGTTCAGTAGGCGAACGCCTCGCTCAGGTTTAGCTAGAGCCCAACACCTCGCACCCACGCGCGTGCGTGTACGAGAAAAATGCACAAACCTCCGTGCATCGCTCGGCCACGACCACCCACCGTAACCGGGAACACCCCGATATTTTCCTCGCTCTCGCTTCTACCACGGTTTTTTCCGTCATGGACGGCCCAAAGAATGTCATGCAGCTGCCTCTCCGGCCCGCCCAGGACGAAAATCCCATTTTCCGTCATGATTTTTTTGTCATAGAAGTAGGAGCCCACCACATCTTTGATGATACCTGGTTTTGTCACAATTATCGTCATAGAAGTGTCATAAGTATGGCAGGAAAAAAATTCGTTCGGCCCAAAATGTCACGGATGTGTCTTTTTTTGTAGTGCATGCTTTCATTCAGTGTTGATTAATTTTAATGCATGTTCATGACTGTTGTCGCTCTTTAGTTGGTTGCTTCCTAGTCTCTTTTTAGCCTTCACTTGTACAAAGCGAGAATACTGCTTATGCATCCAACTCCATAAACCCCCAAAGTTAGTCCATATGAGTCCACAATACCTTCCTATATACTGTATCCACCTGCCATTCCAAGTAAATTTGTATGTGCCAAACTCTAAACCTTTAATAAAAATTCTGTTTTGTATGCTCGAATAGCTCATGTATCAACTAGGGATGTTTGTATCTTCCATACTAGGTGGGTTATTCTCAAGAGGAGTGGACTCCGCTCCTCACTCATGAGAAAATGGCTGGTCACCGGGATGCCCAGTCCCATGCTCAAATCAAATCAAAATAATTGCAAACAGAACTCCCCCGGGATTGTTGTTAGTTGGAGGCACCCGTTGTTTCAGGCAAGCCATGCATTGATGCTTGTTGGTGGTGGGGGAGTATAAACTTTACCATTCTACTTGGGAACCGCCTATAATGTGTGTAGCATGGAAGATATCGAGATCTCTCGGTTGTTATGTTGACAATGAAAGTATACCGCTCAGAATATTATTCATCTCTATTTCAAAACCGAGCTCTGGCACCTCTACAAATCCCTGCTTCCCTCTGCGAAGGGCTTATCCATTTACTTTTATGTTGAGTCATCATCCTCTTATTAAAAAGCACCACTTGGAGAGCACCACTGTCATTTGCATGTATTATTGTTAGTTTACATTGAGTATGACTTGACTGGATCTCTTTTACCATAAATTACAATTTCCAATCAGCCCTTGATCTTCAGGGGTGCTCTGCATTTATGTTTTGCGGTCTCAGAAAGGGCTAGCGAGATACCATCTTGTTATATCATATTATGGTTATTTTGAGGAAGTGTTGTCATCCAAGATTTATTATTATTGCTCGCTAGTTGATTATGCCATTGATATGAGTAAACATGAGACCTAAGTGTTACTGTAAATATGGTTAGTTCATAATCTTTGCTGAAAACTTGAATGCCGGCTTTACATATTTACAACAACAAGAGCAAACAAAGTTTGTAAACGTTTTTCTTTACCACTTTCAGTTTATCAACTGAATTGCTTGAGGACAAACAAAGGTTTAAGCTTGGGGGAGTTGATACGTCTCCAACGTATCTACTTTTCCAAACACTTTTCCCTTGTTTTGGACTCTAACTTGCATGATTTGAATGGAACTAACCCGGAGTGACGCTGTTTTCAGTAGAATTGCCATGGTGTTATTTTTGTGCAGAAATAAATGTTCTCGGAATGACCTGAAAATCAACGGAGATTATGTTTGGAATATATAAAAAATACTGGCGAAAGAATCCACGTCAGGGACCCACACCCTATCCACGAGGGTGGGGGGCACGCCTACCCCCCTGGGCGCGCCCCCTGCCTCGTGGCCCCCCTGACGCTCCACCGACCTCATCTCCAACTCCATATATTCATGTTCGGGGAGACAAAATAGCAGAGAAGGATTCATCGCGTTTTATGATACGGAGCCGCCGCCAAGCCCTAATCTCTCTCGGGAGGGCTGATCGGGAGTCCGTTCGGGGCTCCGAAGAGGGGAATCCATCACCATCGTCATCATCAACCTTCCTTCATCACCAATTTCATGATGCTCACTGTCGTGCGTGAGTAATTCCATCATAGGCTTGCTGGACGATGATGGGTTGGATGAGATTTATCATGGAACCGAGTTAGTTTTGTTAGGGTTTGATCCGTAGTATCCATTATGTTCTGAGATTGATGTTGCTATGACTTTGCTATGCTTAATGCTTGTCACTAGGGCCTGAGTGCCATGATTTCAGATCTGAACCTATTATGTTTTCATGAATATATATGAGTTCTTGATCCTATCTTGCAAGTCTATAGTCACCTATTATGTGTTATGATCCATTAACCCCGAAGTGAAATAATCGAGACCATAGTTTGAGGAGTTCATGTATTCACTATGTGTTAATGCTTTGGTTCGGTACTCTATTAAAAGGAGGCCTTAATATCCCTTAGTTTCCAATAGGACCCCGCTGCCACGGGAGGGTAGGACAAAAGATGTCATGCAAGTTCTTTTCCATAAGCATGTATGACTATATTCGGAATACATGCCTACATTACATTGATGAACTGGAGCTAGTTCTGTGTCACCCTATGTTATAACTATTGCATGAGGAATTGTATCCGACATAATCATCCATCACAGATCCATTGCCTACGAGCTTTTCATTTATTGTTCTTCACTTATTTACTTTTATGTAGCTACTGTTACAATCACTATAAAACCAAAATTGCTACTGTTACTTTTGCCACTGTTACCACTACTATCATATTACTTTGCTACTAAATACTTTGTTGCAGATATTAAGTTCCCAGGTGTGGTTGAATTGACAACTCAGCTGCTAATACTTGAGAATATTCTTTGGCTCCGCTTGTGTCGAATCAATAAATTTGGGTTGAATAGTCTACCCTCGAAAACTGTTGCGATCCCCTATACTTGTGGGTTATCAGAAGGCTAGAGATCAAGATTTATGTGGTTGGAATGGAATATCTTGACCTCAACACAAGTGTAGGTGGTTCTCTCTCAGAAAATGTATGTTGGAGGTGTTGGCATATTCTGATGGCTCTCTCCACGAATGAAGAGTGGGTGGAGGGGTATATATAGCCTCCACACATAATCTAACCCGTTACACACAATTTACCAAACTCGGTGGGACCGAATCAAAAAACTCGGTCAGACTGATTCAGTTCAAAATGTGAACGGTAGGATTTTTGGTGGGACCGACATGTCAACTCGGTGGGACCAATTCCATTAGGGTTAGGGCATAACGTAATCTCTGTGAGACCGATTACACAAACTCGGTGGGACCGATTTTTGGTAATAAGCAAACAGAGAGTTGGTCAGGCAAACTCGGTGGGACCGATTCGCTCATCTCAGTTGGACTGAAACGTTACGAAGGGGAAACAGAGAGTTTGCATTGCGAACTCGGTGGGACCGACCGCTCATCTCGGTTAGACCGAAACGTTATGAAGGGAAACAGAGAGTTTGCAATCCCATCTCGGTGAGACCGAGATCCCTAGCGGTGGGACCGAAGTGACTAGGGTTTTGTGGCAGTGGCTATGTTAACTGAACTCGGTGGCACCGGATGGAAAGTTTTGGTGGGGCCGAGTTTGACTTTTGGTTTGGGACATATGTGGATATGAGAAAGTGGTTGAGGATTTTGGAGCATATCACTAAGCATTTTGAGCAAGAACCTCATTAAGCAACACCTCATCCCCTTTTAATAGTATTGGCTTTTCCTATGGACTCAATGCGATCTTGGATCACTAAAAGGTAAAATGTAGAGTCTTGAGTTTGAGCTTGAGCCAATCTTTTGTCCTTAGTATTTTGAGGGGTCCACATTTCTAATCCATGCCATACCAATCATTGAGCTTTCCTGAAATATTTATCTTGAAATAGCGTTAGCTCAATGAGTTATATGTTGTTAGGAATTACCAAAACCACCCAGGGATAGTTGCACTTTCAATCTCCCCCTTTTTGGTAATTGATGAGAACATATAGATCAAAGCTTCGACAAATGATTATAAGATTGAAATACATCATCGCTTTGAGAAGTATGTGATAAGCAAGAGCTCCCCCTAAATTTGTGCATTATTTAAAATTTTCTTTTGAATGCAAATGCACAATCGATTAGGATCATGGGTCACTCTTCCATGTCACATACATCTTGGTGTAGCGCTCAAAATGATATAACTTAAAAGCATGCACTCATCACCAAGCAAAGTGAATGATCATATAGAGATATAAAAGATAGTATCATCCAAGAAAGCATTAAGTAGCATATGATCGATCACATGATCACACAAGTATCTCACATAAGGACATAAAGTATCTCACATAGGCATACAATAAAAAGTTAAACCAAAAGGCAAAGAAGCAAAACACTCTCTCGAAGCCTATGATCTATACATATTTCTCCCCCTTTGGCAAAAAGTTACCAAAAAGTTCAAATATGCATAGTGCTATGCGTCTCTCAGGCTTGGTCTTCGGGAGGTGGTGTAGAGAGAACTCTAATGACGAAGGCATCCGTTGATGTAGTTGCAGCTGGTGGAGTGGCTACTGGAGGTGGTACTGAGGCTGTGGCTGCTGGTGCTGATGTTGTTGCTCTTGTATCAGGTACATTCACTGTAGAAGACCTCTGTCCTCTAGGCACTCGCTGAAATGCATCATTAGTTGCCTTCCCTCTCTTCTCTTCTTATTCCTCCTAGAGCTGCTCAACTGCTGTTTGAATCTCAGTTACCTTCAGATCAAGATCATAAAATTTGGTTTCTACGATCCTCTCCAAGCTCTCCTAGTTTTGAGTCAGGGTGGCCAAGCCCTTCTCAATCCTCAGTGTAGACTGGATCAGATATGCAAGTTGATCTTGCTTGCTCTTTAGGAAAACTTGAGATGCCTCTTCAACACTTGGCATCTTGGAAGCTTTCTCAGCCTTTGCTTTGGCTCTCTTCTCCTGTGCTTGAGCTGATGATGGTTCCTCCTCATTCATCACTACAGTGTTGTCTTCAAAATCAGGATATAAAGGTAGATGCTCCTTATCCAATAGATATGTTCTTGTGCCCATCTTGGAGTTGATGAGCTCCTGAATGTGTGGAGCATACCCACAGCTTCTCTTCTGGTCGGCAGCAGTCCTCTTGATTGTCTCTATAATCAGACTCATGACCTTGAACTTTTGAGGGACATCAAAAAGCTATAGTAGGTTGATAGAATGCCCTCTGATCATCTTGTGATCTCCTGACTTGGGTAGAAATGTGTGCCTAAGGATCCAGTTGATGGTAGGCAGACCAGACAACAAGTAATGTACTGATCCAAGCTTGTGAGTCTCCAAGGCTTTATGTGGGATCTCCTTGTACATGTTTGCCATAGAGTTGTGGTCTTTCTTCTTCTTGGCATACACATCCAAGTCATCCTCATGTTCCTCTGGGGCATTTATCAGCTTGGCCCATCCTTCAACAGTGGACTGGTACTTAGTACCTTCTAACATCCAAATGATCTTCCCATCTGGGTAAAAGCGAGCAGTGGAGTAAAACTGCATGATCATCTCGTCATTCCATTTTGTGAGCTTCTGTCCAACAAACTCATCTACTCCATATGCTTTGAAGCTGTCATAAACTCTTGGGAAGTGATCTTCATTCTCCTTGATGAATTCCCAATCAACCCATCTCATGTCACAAACAATGGGCTTCTTGTCAAGCAAAATAGTTTCATAGAAGTCTTGTTGTTCTTTTGTGTGGAACCTGTAGTCAACTGCAATCCTTCTCGTCACAGCATAGGGATCACACTGTCTCCACAATCTCAGTCCAGCATCTTTTCTGATGTGCATGTCTTCAGCCACTGGATGAGTATCATTGTGGTCTGGGATCTTGGGTTTCAACTTTCTCAACACATGGAATTCATCATCCTATTCTTCAGCTCCAGGAACTGGGGCCTTATTCTTTTCTTCAGCAGGAATACTTCTGGTGTTCCTCTTGGGCTTAGTAGGCTTCTGAGCTTGAGCTTCTAGAGTAGCTTTGGGCTTTGATGTTGCAGCCTCTGACTTTATAACATCTCCCATAAGTTTCTGAGCTTTGGGTGCTGGAGCATCCTCTTCCTCTTCCTCTTCTTCTGCGGGATCTTTGAACATGGAGGGCTTGCCAATGACTCTGGCAATGGTCTTCTTGACCCTCTCCTTCCTCTTCTTGCCTTCTCCACCTTTTTTGGGTTCAAGAGTGAACTCCATTGTCTCTTGAGTGGAGGCTCTGGCCTTAGACATAGGAATCCTTCTTGCTGGAGCCTTCTTATTCATCCCTGGCTTAAATGTAGCAGTTGTGCCATACTCCTTTTTCAGCACCTTCTGCTTGGAGCTTACTTCCTCCTTAGTAGCCACATAGTCCTCATCCTCTGAACCTGAGGTTCTCTTCTTCCTTGTTCTGATGGATGCCTTTGGCAAGTTACTTGGAGTGATCCTACTGCCATCATCAGAAGTGCTTGAGGGATCTGAACCCTCACTCAGCTGCACATGTTCCTCAGACCTGTTCTAACTATCACTCTGATCAGACATCTTTGCAAACTTACTAACAGCAGACCTTGTGAATAGATGTAGATGAGGTAGAGTGGATGAGCATCACAAAGTGCAGAGATTTTGCAAAAAAGATGACTTAAAAACTTAGTTTTAGTTCTCTACAGAAAGCATTTCGAAGCTACTGATTTGTAAACTCGGTGATACCGAAGCAGCTTTTGGAACCTAAACTAGTGAACTCGGTCAGACCGAATCACAGTTCGGTGGCACCGAGACTGCTAGGGTTTCATAGAGAATCGAACTCAGTCACACCGACTTGTAATTTTTGGCCAGACCGAAAATGCATGTGCTATGGCCTAAGGCAAACCGGTGAAACCGATTTCTACAACTCGGTTGGTCCGAGATGAGTTCGGCGGAGACCTAACCCTAAATTTTCAAATTGAATTTAACATAAAGGATATTTTTAGTGGATAGAGTGTTTGCATACGTGGTAAGGATCATGGCAAAACAATGTGCTATGAATCAGAGGTAAAAGAATAGCACAAAAGGTCGAACCCATACCCTAGTTTGGCGGGAGTTCGCTACGGCGACAACGGTGGGGCAGATTTCCGTTGACGGCGATGGAGACCAGCGGCGGGAGGTCGCTGGCGGTGAGGAGACGATCCGGAGACCCGAGGAGGCAGAGCAGGACACGCGCGGGATGAAGAGTTTTGGAGAAATTTCCAAAATTCAACCCGTGAGTATATATATCCCTACCCTGTCGGTGTGACCGAGTGGAACAACTCGGTGGCATCGAGATGCAGAATCACGAGCAGTTACTCCAACTTGGTGTGACCGAAAAGTTCAAATCGGTTGCACCGAGATTGAAAACCTAGATCAACTTAGTGAACTCGGTGTGGCAGAAGTTGATGACTCGGTCATACCGAAATTCACAAAGAGGTTTTGGAAGTTTAAGTCTATGACAAATCGGAGACTCCGAGTTCTCCTCACACAGACTGGTTCGAATCTGACTTGATCAAACTTTGTGATGTAGCATGAATAGAGTTTGAGACGAGAAAAGCATAGATAGCTAGAGGAGGTTCTTAGGCATTCTTGTCCATCCATTTGGCAAAAGATAAAAAGCCAAACAATCAAAGTAACAAATGGATGTCCTCGAATGAGTAAAATATGCAACCAACATGCTCACACAATAACATGGCAAATGAAATATGTGACAAAGCATGCACAATCACTCTAGCATCTATCAAGCAATTTGCGATGACTAGGTAATCTATATATGAGTATATTGACTGAGGAGTCAAATGAGAACATTTGATCGTAGGTCATACTCATCATTTAAGCATAAGTGGGGTTGCCACTTTTACATAAAGCATTGTTGTGTTCACACCATTAGAGTTGCTTTAGCTCAATTAATTGGAGTAAAGCTCCTCCTAGATGTGATATCCCCCTAAGAGGGATGAACTAACCTTTGGTTTTGTCGATGATGACTTCATGTAGGTATTGAAGATGTAGATGCCCAATGTTGATGTAGATCATTGGGAGCAATCCATTAGAGTGAGTTGCACTTTCAATACCTACACGGGTTAGTCCCACAAGAAACAAACAAGGATATCCATAGACATAGAGTGATGTTCACATAGGATGATGTCCATGAAAGCATTAGGTTACCTTGTCCCTTGTCTTACCAACAAGAGGGTTTGTGACTCCTTGAACTAGTGCAAGATGTGGAAGTTGTTTGCAGAGTCACCCTCAAGAACTCTCTAGTTCTTCTTCTTCGGGATCCACACCATCTTGATGGGAATCCTTGGAGTTGTAGTCGTACTTGATGAAGTAGAACTTTATGTAGTCTTGGGAACCCACTTGACCAAGGCTTTGGGAGCTTCCCCAAATGCATCAATCGCCTCTTGAAGCTTGTCCTTGCCTTTTTGCTTGTGGTCTTGTGGTGGAAGATCATCTTGAGCTTGTGTTCCTCGGAAAGAAGTAGGATCATACTTATCTTGTTGAGGAACAAATTCTGTCTGGGGGTATTGATCTTCTTCCCACTCAACTCCATTGGCAATGAACTTTTGTTCAAAACCAACACCTTGATTCTTCCGGTGTCTTCCTTGCTTGCGTACAATTTCCTCAAATTGCTTACTACCGGCAAGGCCTTGCAAACACCTTTCTCTATAATTCCCTTCAATAAGCTATTTTCTTTCTCAAGTGTAACTTGGCTAAGAGAATCATTAGTGGAATCAAGAGAACTACTAGAAGCTACATCATTGGGTTTAGCATGATTATTGTTACTACTAGAAGAAGAATCTTTCTTACTCTTGTTGTTAGATTTAACTTGTGGCATGTAAGTAGACAAGAGTAAACACTTGGCGATGTAAGAAGAACTTTTCTTGCGAAGATCATCATTGATCGCTTTTAAGAACCCATGCTCTTGCTCAAGGTTGAGCTTTTTGAGGCGTAACTTCTCATGAGTCTTTAAAAGCTCTCGATGATTTTCCAAGGTAGTTTCATGAGCTAACTTAAGAGTGTTTAGTTCTTTAGTTGGATTCTCAATCTCCTTCTTATCATTGTCATTCATTTTATCTTGATTAGCATGATTAATAGCAAGTTCATCATACTTTCATCACTAGAATTGTCAACAAGTAAATCATCATCACCTAGAAAGTCACCTTCATCACTATTGAAATCAACATACTCGGGTGTGATACCTTTGGGCCTTTAGCCATGAAGCATCTTCCAATTCCTTCAGTTGGTGACTCTAATATGTCTTAGGAGTTGGTTGACACAAGTGCTAGACCGGCAACACCTTCATCTTGAGTATATTCGGAATCGGAGTGATAACTTCTCTCGGAGTGATTGTCGGAGTCGGAGTCGGGTACCCATTCACCAACGTGAGCTTGATGTCTTCATTTTGTGTAGATCCTTGATGATTTGTCCTTCCTTTCCGAATCATTGCTTCTCCGTGATGTTCTTCATTCATAACGGTCATCTCTACTCCTTCTCTCTCTTGGCGGTGATTCTTCTCTCCTACTTCTTATTTTGGGAGAATCTTCTCTTCTTTTGTAGGGAGCCTTACACTCATTAGAGTAGTGTCCGGGTCTTCCACAATTGTAGCAATTTCGTTCACCATTAGGCTCAATTCTTCATTGAAGGCTTGTTTCTCACTTGATGATGTGGGAGCATCACATGAGGCTTTGTAAGCACCACTTGACTTGTTGTGAGGCTCTTCCTTATCCTTGAGTGACATCTCATGAGTAACAATTCTTCCAATGACTTCCATTGGCTTGAGATCTTTGTAATTTGACATCATTTGGATCAATGTGCAACGGTATCATATTTTTCATCCAAGGCTCTTAGGATCTTCTTGATGATGAATCTATCGGTCATCTCTTCACTTCCTAAGCCAGCTATTTCATTTGTGATGAGAGCAAGCCTTGAGTACATTTCAGCGACACCTTCACCATCCTTCATTTTGAACTTGTCAAGTTGACTTTGAAGCACATCCAATTCGGATTCCTTGACGGAGTCGGTACCTTCGTGCATATCAATCAAAGTATCCTAAATTTACTTTGCATTCTCAAGGCAGCTGATTTTGTTGAATTCTTCAGGGCACAATCCATTGAAGAGAATATCACAAGCTTGAGCATTGTATTGCAGCATATTCAACTCTTCCACGCTAGCTTCATGGTTCGATTCTCTCCCATCAAGGAATTCACCTTACAAGCCAATACACACGATAGACATGGATATTTTTGGCATGGTTCCGATGGGTGGTGCTATCATACATCCACGTTGATGGAGACTTCAACCCACGAAGGGTAACAGTTGCGCGAGTCCACTGAGGGCTCCACCCATGAAGGGTCCACGTAGAAGCAACCTTGTCTATCCCACCATGGCCATCGCCCATGAAGGACTTGCCTCACTAGGGTAGATCTTCATGAAGTAGGCGATCTCCTTGCTCGTACAAACTCCTTGGTTCAACTCCACAATCTTGACGGAGGCTCCCAAGTGACACCTAACCAATCTAGGAGACACCACTCTCCAAAAGGTAATAGATGGTGTGTTGATGATGAACTCCTTGCTCTTGTGCTTCAAATGATAGTCTCCCCAACACTCAACTCTCTCTCATGGGATTGGATTTGGTGGAAAGATGATTTGAGTGGAAAGCAACTTGGGGAAGGCTAGAGATCAAGATTTATGTGGTTGGAATGGAATATCTTGACGTCAACACAAGTGTAGGTGGTTCTCTCTCAGAAAATGTATGTTGGAAGTGTAGGCATATTCTGATGGCTCTCTCCACGAATGAAGAGTGGGTGGAGGGGTATATATAGCCTCCACACAAAATCTAACTATTACACACATACCAAACTTGGTGGGACCAAATTAGAAAACTCGGTCAGACCGATTCAGTTCAAAATGTGAACGTTAGGATTTTCGGTGGGACCGACAAGTCAACTCAGTGGGACCGATTTCATTAGGGTTAGGGCATAACGTAATCTCGGTGAGACCGATTACACAAACTCGGTGGGACCGATTTTGGTAATAAGCAAACAGAGAGTTGGTTAGGAAAACTCGGTGGGACCGATTCGCTCATCTCGGTTGGACCGAAATGTTACAAAGGGGAAACAGAGAGTTTGCATTGCAAACTAAGTCGGACCGATCGCTCATATCGGTTAGACCGAAATGTTATGCAGGGAAACTGAGAGTTTGCAATCCCATCTCGGTGAGACCGAGATCCCTATCGGTGGGATCGAAGTGACTATGGTTTTGTGGCAGTGGCTATGTCAACTGAACTCGGTGGTGCCGGATGGAAAGTTTCAGTGGGGTCGAGTTTGACTTTTGGTTTGGGACATATGTGGATATGAGAAAGTGGTTGAGGATTTTTGGAGCATATCACTAAGCATTTTGAGCAAGAACCTCATTAAGCAACACCTCATCCCCTTTTAATAGTATTGGCTTTTCCTACAGATTCAATGTGATCTTGGATCACTAAAAGGTAAAATGTAGAGTCTTGAGCTTGAGCTTGAGCCAATCTTTTGTCTTTGGTATTTTGATGGGTCCACATTTCTAATCCATGCCATGCCAATCATTGAGCTTTCCTGAAATATTTATCTTGAAATAGCATTAGCTCAATGAGCTATATGTTATTAGGAATTACCAAAACCACCCAGGGATAGTTGCACTTTCAGGCGGCCAAGGCGAAGGCAGCCAAGTCGGCACAGGAAAAGGCTGATGCCGCAGCCAAGACCCTTGCCCATGCGGTGGCCAGGGCGCAGGCGGACGCAGCCTCCAAGGCACAGGCGGAGGAGCATCCCACGGCCGGACTGTAGAGCTTGTCATCCTGCTGCGTGCGGAGCCACCGGCACCGGAGGGCCAGGCACCGACTGGAGGGGTTGAAGGTGACCAGCAGGCCCTGGAGAGGGAGGGCGGAGGCCCATTGTCTTGGGGGCGGAGGTGCCCCCGCATACGCTGACTGGCGACGCCCAAAGCAGTCGGCATGACATGCCGCTGGCGCCGCTAGTCGGTGACGAGTTGGTGGTGGTTCCCACCCCCGCAGCCCGAACTCCAGTGTGTCGTCGTGTCGAGAAGGCGGCCTCAGCGCCACGGCCGTTGGAGATCAGGGCTAGCAGCTCATCGGCCCCTAACGCCGAGGCTACTAGCGCCGCCCCTCCGGAGTGGACGCATGGGGGCGAGACGGGTATTCTGAACACGGCCGCGTAGGACATCCAGTCTCGGTTCCAGGCCCAAGGCACCATTCTCTAGCAGTACACGTAGTCGTTCTTGGCGACCCGGACGGCCTTCCGGGTATGTTTCTTGCTTCTTGATTTTTATTCCTGCAATCTTCCGTGGAGGCGCGCCAACGCACCCATTGGGTGTAGCCCCCGAGTTCCAGGACGGATGCTAAGCAGGCGGCTCGGAACATAAAGGTAATTTCCGAGTGTTGACTTGTTTTCTCTTCTGTTGTCTTTGTTGCAGGATTGCCACAACATCCGCGCAGCCACCTACAACTCCCAAGTCCAGGAGCTGGCCAAGTGGACCACTGACTTGGGCGAGAGTCGGAGTAAGTATTCCGCCTTCTTTCTCGCGGGGCGCGCCAGTGCACCCACGCGGTATAGCCCCTAACATTCGGGCCGACTGCTGAGCAGTCGGACCGGATCTCCCGGCAACTACTTATCTTCTTTGTTGATTGTTGACGTCTTTCCTTTCTTATCTTTGTAGGGGCAGCCGCAGAACTGCAGAAACGCCTAGGCGACGCCCAGACCGAGCTGCGCACCAAGGAGGAGGAGCGCAGCAAGGCGGCCCAGGAGTGCGACCGCCTGACCAAGGAACTGGCGGATCAGGCAGATCAGCACAAGGCAGAGCTTCAAAAGCTGAAGGAGGCGGAAGAATCCCTCTCGGCCGAGTTTGAGACTCAACGCTCACATTGGGTCGAGAAGGAGAAAACCCTCGCCAACGGCTACGGCGAGATAGAGGACATGATTGATGGTAAGTCCCTTTCTTTCCTTTGAGCAGTCGCCGGCCACGGCGGGAGTCGGCTTCCAGCTTCTGATTTTTGGTCTTTTTCTTGCCAAGAGTTCTTCCCCAGCTACGCCGTCGCCGTGAGCCAGGCCATCGAGGTGCGGCATGAGCGACATAGGAGGGTTGGAGTGGAGACTCCTCCTAACGCACCTCGGAACCTCAACGAGCAGCTTCTTGCCGTCTGGATGCGTCACCAGCCGGCCCACCGCATGCTCCATCGCCTTCAGGACGCCGGATCCCAGGTGCTGACCGCCCTCTGGCCGAACGCCCAAGTGTCATGCACCCTCAGTCAGATTGCCGTCTGGCTGGAGGTAGCAGTCGACCGCTTCGAGGCTTGGAAGGGCGCTGCATCTCGGGCGGGTGCGCGGATGGCCTTGGAGTTCGTCAAGGCGTGGTACCCTGGGCTAAACCTGGACCAACTAGCCACTTTTCAGGCCAAAGTCGGACCAGAGCTGGCGGCGGTGGACCACCAGCTTTCTCAGCGCACGGTGGCACTTGCCGAGTACGCCGACATGAACGTCTTCATCACCGAGCTAGATGAGCGGGGCGCCGCGGTGCCGCCCGACTGGTTCGAGCTGAACCCGGATGATGAGGACGACTCGGTGGAGGAGATCGCCTCCAGCGACGAAGGCGAAGATGATGAGGGCGAGGATGGCGAAGACGACATGCTGGAGGACAGAGCAGACGGCCAACCTCAGCCCGATCGAGCCTCAAGCGACGAGCCGCGTGCGACTGCTACTGACGCTGACCAGGCGGAGACTCTCCAGTCAGCCACTCCACCAGCCGGCGCCGCTGCCTCCACCAACCTGCCTGACCCGCTTGCTGCTCCTCTGGCCTAGGCGGCCAATTTTATCTTATTTCTTCCTGCTTTTGTAATCTTTCGAACAAGCTTGTTGAAGTCGCGCAGTTCCACCCGCTGGGGGTGTATTCAAACTTCATTGAATTCTGGCTGTGAGCCCTGCTATGTAAATTAATTCTCGCACAAACGTGTGCTTTGCCAGGTTCTACAATGCCTTGCTTATTTGTTCTATTTTGGCTTTTTTCCTTTGTTGTCTTCCCTTTGGCTGCCGCCCTGCCAGCCGGACAGCCGCTCTGCGGTCTGTGGCTTGGTCAGGGACTTGGCAGTTTTTTAGGATAGACAAGTACTTTGGCCGCCTAGAACGTAGAAATTCAAGTGAGAAGCTGCCCGACCGGCTGCTCAGCAACCGGACGGTGAGGTAAGGAGATGGCTTGTCCTATACCGATTTTTCCTTAGTCATTTTTTGTGTGGACATCTTTTCCCGCCTTTAGCTCATGCCAGCCGGACAGTCACTCTGCGAGTTGCAGCTTATGGCAGGAGAGGGCTTAGATTTCGGCACACTACTTGTCTGACCGCAGGTCTTATTAGCATAGGACAAGGCGGTGAGCCCCCGGGCCGACTGGTCGGACCTGGTGCCAGGCTGAAGGAAGAAAAGGATGACGTATTCATAGGAATAATCTTATCATATAGATAAAAGGGTAGCCCCCGAGTGCTCCTCGAGGACCCGATGTCTTTGCTCTTAATACAAAAGGTAGCATGGTACATACTGCATTAACTGTAAAATCGTCGAAGGAGATTTGCGTTCCATGGGTGCTCTGTCTCATTGACGGAATCATCCCTCTTGCGCGCCCTAGGATTCTGCGCGTCGATGAGGTAGTAGGAGTCGTTGCCCAAAGCTTTGCTGATGACAAAAGGGCCCTATCACGGGGCCGAGAGCTTGTGTTGGCCAGCTCTTCGCTGGATAAGTCGGAGCACAAGGTCTCCCTCTCGGAAATATCGAGTTCTGACCTTCCGGCTATGGTAGCGGCGCATGCCCTGCTGGTAGATGGCGGACCGGCTGAGTGCTAGCAGTTGGCCCTCTTCCAAGAGGTCGACGTCGTCTTCTTGTGCTTCCTTTGCTTCTGCCTCCGTGCACATGGTGACACGAGGCGAGTCAAACTCGATGTCAGTTGGGATGATGGCCTCGTCCCCTTACACAAGGAAGAAAGGAGTGAAGTCGGTTGATTTGTTCGGCATGGTCTAGAGACTCCAAAGGATGGCCGAAAGCTCATCAATCCAGTAATCGGTCGAGCGCTCCAGTGGCTTGACCAGTCGGGGCTTGATGCCGGACAAGATGAGGCTGTTTGCTTGCTCGACTTGGCCGTTTGACTACGGATGGGAAAAGGACGCTAAGTCCACTCGGATGCCCTGCGTCGCGCAGAAACGGGCCAAGGCGCCTTTGGCAAAGTTTGTGTCGTTGTCGGTGATGATGCTATGCGGTATTCCGTACCGGACGGTGATATCCGCGACAAAGGTCACATCAGTTGGACCATTCAGTTTCTTGATTGGCTTTGCGTCAATCCACTTGGTGAATTTGTCCACAGCGACCAGCAGATGGGTCATGCCGCCGCGTGCTGTCTTGAATGGGCCTGCCATGTCCAGCTCCCAAACGGCGAAAGGGCAAGTGATGGGGGTGGTCTTGAGTGCAGAAGCCGATAGGTGTTGCTTAGAGCTAAAACTTTGGCATCCGTTGCACTTCTTGACCAAGTCTTTGGCGTCATCCAAAGCAGTCAGCCAGAAGAAACCATGATGGAAAGCTTTGGCGACAAGGAATCTGGAGGCTGCGTGGTGGCCGCACTCGCCTTGATGAATGTCCCTGAGGATTGCTCTGCCTTCTTTGGCTCGACGCAGCGTTGGAAAACGCCAGTCATGCTGCGCCTGACAAGCTCTCTGTTTACTATTGTGTATGTTGTTGCCCGACACTGCACTTGTCATGCCAGGATCTTGTCGACTGGTAGCTCGCGGCTCACCAGAAAGTTGAGGATGGGCTGCACCCATGATGGTGCTTCGACCACTGTCATCACGACCACTGGTATGAGGGCGGTTGGGTTGGGAGGCAACGGGTTGGAGTCAGTCGCTGCTTGTTGTGTCGTTGAAGTCCCCGGGCTGACTGCTGCAGCCCCCGGGTCGGGTTCTGAAATCCCCGGGCCGGGTGCGACTGCCGCAGTCCCCGTGCCGCCTACCGAAGTCCCCGGGCCGCCTGCCACAGCCCCCGGGCCGGGTGCGACTGCTGCATTCCCGATCCGCCTGCCGAAGTCCCCGGGCCGGCTGCTGCTGCCCCCGAGTCGGATCTGACTATTCCAGGAGCAGCCGGTATGAAGATGGACTCTGATTCCGGCGAAGGCTTGATAGACGGCTTGCGGAGGAACATGAGGGAGACGCCGGCTGGCACCGCTTGGCGGGTGGAGCTCATCCGTGCCAGGGCATCAGCTTGCTCGTTGTCGGCCCATGGCACGTGAAGGAACTCGCACCCGTCAAAGTACCCACTGATCTGCTGAACGAGGAAATAGTAGCTTGCCATGTTTGCATCTTTGGTGTCCCAGTCGCCAGATGACTACTGGACCACCAAGTCCGAGTCGCCATAGCACAGAATCTGACGGATGCCAATCTCCTTGGCCAGGAGGAGTCCGTGTACGAGCGCCTCATACTCGGCCACATTGTTGGAGGCAGCAAAGTGAATTCGCAGCGTGTATCTGAGCTTGTCACCTTTGGGAGAAGTGAGGACAATGTCGGCTCCCAAACAGGTTCGCATCTTTGTGCCATCAAAGTGCATCCGCCAATTAGTGGAGCTCGGAGCTGGCGGCAGGTATTGGGTCTCGGCCCAGTCGACGAGGAAGTCGGCCGGCGCTTGGGTCATGATGGCGGTGTGTGGCTCGTAGAAGATGGTGTAGGGGGCCAGCTCGATGGCCCATTTGACCACCCGGCCTGATGCATCTCTATTTCCCATGATCTCGGCAAGTGGAGCAGTGCAGACAACCGTGGTGGAGTGCTCTTGGAAATATTGCTTGAGCTTCTTGGCGGCGAAGTACACGCCGTAGCACATGTGGGTAATTCTGCTTTGAGGCTGACAACACCTCACTCGGGTAGTACACAGGCCTCTGAATCGGATGTGCTCTACCGTCTTCTGGACGCTCTACCACAACGACACTGCTAACCACCCGGCCGGTGGTGGCGATGTAGAGGAACATGGGCTCCTTAGCAGCAGGAGCCGCGAGGAAAGGTGGCATAGTCAGCATTTTCTTGAGCTGGAGGAAGGCCTCGTCCGCCTTGTCATTCCACTCAAAGTGAGTAGTTTTCTTCATTAACTGGTACAGGGGAACAACCTTCTCACCCAGTTGACTGATGAAGTGGCTGATGGACGCCAAGCAGCCGGTGAACTTCTGGACGTCACGTAGTTGGGTGGGTCTCTCCATCCGCTCAATGGCCTTGATCTTCACAGGGTTGCACTCGATCCCGCGTTCTGAAACAAGGAAGCCAATGATCTGGCCGGCTGGGACTCCGAAGACACACTTTTCTGGGTTGAGCTTGATTTGAAAACGGCGTAGATTGTCAAAAGTCTCCTTGAGATCTTCCAGAAGGGTACCACGCTTCTCCATCTTCACCACAATATCGTCTATGTAGACGTGGGCATTTTTGTCGAGTTGCTTGAGGAGGCACTTCTGCATGCAACACTGCAACATGGCACCGACATTTCTCAAGCCGAATGTCATGGTAGGTAGCAGAAGGCTCTGAATGGTGTGATGAAAGCAGTCTTTAGCCGATCGGCCGGGTTTAGATTGATCTGGTGGTAGCCGGAATAGGCATCAAGGAAAGACAACAGCTTGCATCCGGCTGTGGAGTCTATCACTTGATCAATCCGGGGCAGAGCAAATGGATCTTTGGGACAGGCTTTGTTGAGGCTGGTGTAGTCAACGGACATGCGCCACTTGTTATTCTTCTTCAGTACAAGGACTGGGTTGGCAAGCCATTCTGGAAATAACACTTCCATAATGAAGCCGGCTGCTAGGAGTCAGGCTCTCTTCACCAAGAATTCTTTTTTTTTCTTCTGACACGCGGCAGAGGGGCTGCTTGACTGGTTTTGCATCTAATCTAGCATGTAGCTTGTGCTCGATGAAATCCATCGGAACACCCGGCATGTCCTTGGGAGACCATGCGAAGATGTCCCGATTCTCACGGAGGAAATCACGAGCTCGATTTCCTATTTGCTGTTGAGGTTGGTCCCCACAATAGCGTGCCTCTCCGGGTGGTCAGGGTCCAAGGGGATCTTCTTTGTTTCTTTGGCCGGCTGGAATGAACCCGGGGCTTCCGACTCCTTGGGGTCTGGTGACAGGTGTGACTGCTTGCTGGCCATGGCCACAACCCGGTCAAGGAGCTTCTTCTCGGCGGCAATCACGAGGGACTCGGCCAGCTAGCTGCTAGCGGTAGCATAGGCAGTTGACTTCTTGTAATCGCGGGCTATAGTGATAATGCCCTTGGTACCCAGCATCTTCATCTTGAGGTAGGCATAGTGCGGCACAGCCATGAAGTTGGCTAGAGATGGCCGGCCTAGGAGCGCATGGTAAGGGCTCTCTAGGTCAACCACCTCAAACCAAATTGGCTCTCGGCGGAAGTGATCTTTGTCTCCGAGGAGGACATCTATCTTGATCTTGCCGATTGGTGAGCAGGAAAGGCCAAGTACAATGCCATGGAAAACAGTCCGATTGGGCTGGAGTTGTCTTTCTTTGATGTGCAGTTTGTCCATGGTATCACGGTAGAGGATGTTGTTGCTGCTACCGCCATCTATCAGGACTCGGGAGAAACGAGCAGCTCGCCTATCAGTTGAAAAGGTGGCATCTAGCACCAAGGCATATGAACCCGGAGAAGGCATCACCTTCGGGTGGTCTACACGGCTCCAGCTAATGGGCTTCTCGGACCAGTGCATGAACTCTGGGGCTTCAGAAGTAACAGCATTCACCTCTCGGTGCTATTGACGCCGGCTGTGCCTGTCGTCGGCCACAGTGGTGAAGACGACGTAGGCTTCGTGTTCTTCGGGGTACTCATCCTAGACAGCGGCAACAGGGCGGACCACCGGCTGCGGGGGAGGCGGAGCCGACTGGCCAGTGGGTGGAGGCGGTAGTCCTTCGCCCTTGGTGATTCGGGTGAGGCAGTGGCACTTCTGGGTGGTGTGGTTGGATGGCTTCGCACCGCTATGGAATTTGCAGGGCGCATCGAGGATTTTCTCATAGGAGAAGGCGGGCAGCCAAGCAGGCTTGCCTCCCTTCTGACGCTTGGGGCCGGCCTGACCCTCCGGCTGCTGGTCTTCAACTGTCGCCACTTGCCGACAGGTGGAAGCCGGCTGTGAGGCCTTGCGCTTGTTGTTATTTTGTTGCTGTCGCCGACTGTTATCACCAGCCGGAGTCTGAGGAACCGGAGGGAGCACTTTCCCAGATGCGTCCACTCGGAGCTTCGACTTCATGGAGGAGTCGGTAGTGGCGTACTTGTCTGCTATGATCAGCAGTTCGTCGAGTGTAGCCGGCTCGTCGCAGAGGAGTCGATGTTTGAGTAGGGTGCCCTCTCGGCACCCAGTAGTGAAGTATTCTATGTGTTGCACCTCGTGCACCCCGTCATAGGAGTTGCACAGTTTGGCCCACCGCGTTAGGTACTCGCGGGTGGACTAGGTCGGGCCTTGGACGCACAGAGAGAGCTGGCGAGGTTTGTGTGGCCGCTTGTAAGTGTTGGTGAAGTTGCGGACGAAGACTTCAGTGAAGTCCAACCAGCTGTTGACACTGTAGGGCTTGAGGCTGTTCAGCCATGTCCGGGCCGTGCCCTGGAGCATGAGAAGAACATACTTCACGACGACATGCTTGTTGCTTTTTGCTATCTTGACGGCGATGGAGTAGTCAACCAACCAATCTTCCGGCTTCACGGAGCCGTTGTACTTGGGCGTATCTCGAGGGAGCGAGAACCCTTTGGGGAAGGGCTCGTCGCGAATGCGGGGACCAAAACAAGGTGTGCCAATTGCATCTTCTTTTTCTACCACCAGGGATCAAGCCAGTCAGTCGATCCAATGGCGGGCGTCGTTTTCTCCGACTCCTTACGGGGGCCTAGCCGGCCTCTGAGAGTCGGGTGCTCAACAGCCGGCGGGGAGACGCGCCTCTCCCTGCATGGGGAGGTGGACGATCGCCTCGCTATTCGACTGCTCGAGGTCGGCCGTCTTGGTCGTGCTCGATGGTGATGCGAGTCCGGCTGCGGCTAGCAGCTGGCTCTAGGTCTCTTCGGTGGCGGGCGCCACCTGTTGGCGTTCGGGAGGTAGGTCGGGTTCCGCCATGCGGCGGCCAGCTTCTTGCTATGTGGCCACGTCGAGGACCTATTGGATGCGCTCTGTCATGCAGCATCACTCGTCACCCCCTAGGTAATCCAGTTCGTCTGCTGCCCCGCACTGCTGCCTGCAGCGGTTCGTGAGTAGCCCCATCAGAGGCTCCATCATGGCTGATGACCAACACCTTTGTGACGGTGCTGGTGCTGGCGTCGCTGATCGCAAGAGGGAGCGGGTCGTCAATGATCACCACCTTGGCAGGGAAGGAGTCGGGAGACGCCACGTCGAAGTTGACGAGCATCGGGTCAGTGGAGCCAATAGACTCTATGTCGAAGGCGGGCTCGTTGGCGATGTCGATCTTGCCAAGGAGGTCGATGAGGCAGCTTTTGGAGCAAGCTGCTCCCACACCGGGTGCAGGCACGTCAGAGAGATGGATCCCGCCGACGAGGTCGGCGAGAGTGCTCGCGACGCAGGAGGCTTCTGCGTCGTGCAGCGCGTCGACGCAGACGCCATCCGGCGTGCTGGGCTGGCTGCGTTCGCTGGGAAGGAGAAGGGTTCCCATCGAGAACGTGTTGTGCTGATAGGCTGACGCCACGCTCGACAAGCCGAAGGGCATGCGAACGTACCTATGTGGTGGACCTTCACAGCGGCCCGCACACGATGGCCAGAAACGCTCCTAAGATGCGGCCATGTTGAGCCCTCGGATATCGACGCAGGCGCGCAGCTCAGCACCTTCGCCTGGATGGTGAGCCACACCCCATGAGCAGCTGTCGCCGCACATGGCTCTCGTGTCTTGCAGCTCTTGGGTGGGCTTGGTGATAAACTCCTGGGTGGTGGGCACTCCTCGCCCTGTGCTCTCCTGAGAAAGGTGTGTCGTGAAGAACGCTTCCAAGTGGTGCCCAAGCGCCTCCCTCGTGAGGTTGGCAAGGTCTGAGGCTCTCCAGAAGAGAACCCCCGAGACCTGCGTGAGGAGGGCGCCGGGCGCGCTTTCCTATGCGGTGGAGGGAGGCGCCCCTGGAGCGGGCACTAGTCCTGGCAAGGCTCCTGATGCGACGCCATCTTCTTGTGGTACTGTATGGCGCGGTAGCTTCTTCTTGGGGATGGTCTCCGGAGGGCCTTCACTTCCGCTGTCAGGGTTGTCGATTGCCGCGGCTTGGAAGGCGCGCTCAAGGGAGCACACTACATCTCTTTCTTCACACGGGACCATGATAATTCCCCTGCTTCCTGGCATCTTGAGAACGCTGTAGCCATGGTGAGTGACTGCCATGAACTTGGCTAGGGCTGGATACCCGAGGATGGCATTGTAAGGCAGGCGGATGTGCGCGAAGTCAAAGTCGATGAGCTCAGTGCGGTAATTCTTGTGCTCCCCGAAGGTAACAGGCAGGCGGACTTGCCCTATCGGTGTGGTGGAACCGTCAGTCACTCTTGAGAAAGGCTTGGTCGGTTGGAGCTGCTCATAGGGCACTTGGAGGCTGTCGAATGTGTCGGCGGATAGGATGTTGAGCCCTGCATTGCCGTCGATGAGAGTCTTGGTGACTTGCACATTGATGATGACTGGGGAGCACAGCATAGGGAGTGTGCCGGCGCTGGCTGCACACTTGAGCTGGTCGACTGAGCTGAAGGTGATGGCGCATTGGGACCACCTGAGCGGGCATGTGGCCTCGAGCTTGGGGAGCGCCACGTTCACCTCGCGGGCGAACTGTTTGCAGATGCGCTGAGAGGCTGGTGCTTGAGCACCGCCCAAGATGCAAGCGATCGCATGCGGCTCTTGGAAGCCCCCAGCTCCCTCGTCCTGGTGATGGTCGTCGTTCCTTCTTGGCGGCGGCAACGGGGGGAGACCGACGTTGCCCTGGGGGCGATCCTCACGAGGCTGGTCCCTCCAGGCGCCCTCGCGAGGTTGGTCCTGCCAGTGGTCCTCACGAGGCCGGTCACGCCACTCCTAGCGTGGGCCATGGTCGTCCCAGCGTTCGCCTCCGCATGCTCCTCCGCGGCCGTAGCCTCGGTCATTGCGCTCGGGGCGTCGACCGAAGCGCCCTTCCCGAATGGCTCTGAGCTCCTGGCAGTCGCTGGTGTTGTGGGTGTTCAGGTTGTGGAAGGCACATAATGGACGGCCGTTCTTGGACGACTCGGGCTGATCTCTGCCTCGCTTGGTGTCGGGCTCCGCTGCGAGCACTACTGCCTCTTTGCGCTTCACGTCCTTGGCCTTGGCCTTCTTTTCCTCCACTCCTGTAGCTAGCAGCTCAAGGAGAGAGAGGCGCCCCTCCTCAGCTCTTGTGCACCTGGTCGCCAGGTTGAACAACTCCTGGGATGTGCAAAGCTCCTCATGGATAGCCAGCTCTTCCTTCATCTTGACGTCGTGGACACCGTCGGAAAATGCGGAGATGATGGCCTTGTCCGTGACCTTGGGGATCTTGAGGCGGGTGCTGTTGAAGTGCTGGATGTACTTCTAGAGGGTCTCTCCTGGCTGTTGCTTGATGCGACGTAGATCGCCCGCGACCGGTGGGTGGTCACGAGTGCCCTGGAAGTTGGCGACAAAGCGGTCGCGCATCTCGTCCCAGGAGGAGATCGAGCCATGCTGCAGGTTCAGGAGCCAAGAGCGGGCCCCATCCTTGAGAGCCATGGGAAACCAGTTCGCCATGACTTTTTCGTCGTCGTTGGCCGCTTTGATGCTCAACTCATAGAGCTGCAGGAACTCCGCGGGGTCGGCGGTGCCGTCGTACCGAGGAGGCAGATCTGGCTTTAATTTTCCTGGCCACGCAATGCTATGTAGCTCAGGGGTGAAGGCGTGGCAGCCTGCCGTGGTTGCGGGGGCCTGCTTCAGAGGCGGAGCTTGGTCTTGGCGAGGCCCATGCCGCGCCACTGCAGGCGGCGCACGGTCTTGACGAGGTGGCGCAGGGAGCGCTGGTGCAGCTTCTCGCGGCCGCGGGATTTCTTGGCAGCTCCTTTCTTCACGTGCGGGCACCGGGCGTGGTGGATCACGCCGCGGTGGCGCGCGCCTTGGCGCCAAGGCACCGTCTTGGGGTCGAGGCGGTGGAGGCACGCCATGAGTCCCATCGCCAGCGGCCTGTTGAGGGGGAGGCAGAGAGTGGGACGGCGCCAGGGAGCCCCCCGCGGCACGGACGAGCTCAGCGACGCGGTCGAGCCACTCCTCATAGACGTCATCGACGGGGCGGTAATGCAGGAACTCGTTCACCGTGATGAGCGCGGCCCATGCCTCCATGTGAGCGCGGTGCGCATGAGACGAAGAACCAGCTGGGTGAGTGATGGAGTAGCGGTGTGGCCGTCCTGCCGCACCGAAGGATGTTGCGAGGATGCCTGCTACTCGTTTCCAACCGGGCCGGTGGCAGCGTTGGCGGCGGGGGATGGAGAATGGCGAGGCGGCCCGCCGACGGGAGCCGTCTGAGCGACGCGGGCGGCGAGGGCAGCCTGGCGCTCGGCCCGAGCACGGCGAGCGTCCGCCATGGAGGCGATGGAGTGACGGAGCAACGGAGTGACGAGTTGGCGGAAGGGAAGCTACGGCACACCCCTACCTGGCGCGCCAAATGTTGGGATGTGAGGTTCCGGCAAACCCTTAAGGTTCGAACACTGGGGTGCATGCGAAGTCTTTCGCTCCTGCCGATCAACGCTCTAGCTCACTAAGATCTTGCGGACGAACTCGACGAACTCACAACTCAGAAGGACATGGGGTTTATACTGGTTCGGGCAACCGATGTGGTGTAATACCCTACTCTAGTGTGGTGGTGGTGGATTGTCTCTAGGGCTGATGATGAACAATACAAGGGAAGAACAGCCTCCTGAGGTTGAGGTGTTCTTGCGTGTGTGAGCTTGTGGTGTGTTTCTTTGTCTCTCTCTCTCGGCTGAGATCCTCCCCTCCCCTTACTAGGGCAGCCAGTCCTATTTATAGAGGCCCTGGTCCTCTTCCCAAATATCGAGCGGAAGGGAGCCAACAATGGCGGGCTAATTTGAAGGGGGACAGCAAGTACAAGCTATCCTGACAAAAGTAGTCTTCGCCTACACAAAGTTCTGGTGGTGGCGCCGTCTTTGGCTCCATGATGACCTCCGTCTTGCAGTCCGTGGTCTTGGTCTTGTTGCACCAAAATGGCAACCTTTTCCTGATGCCTCGGTACTCCGCGGCTGCGGCTGCCTCCTTTGCACCAAAGAGGAAACAAGGACGCTGCGTGCGCTGGCGACCGCCTGGTGTCGATCTTCATGGCTCACGTCACAAGAGCCTCGTGAGGTTCGCCTCGCCTTGATATCTCTGCTCCTCGTGAGCCTGCCTAGCTAGGCCACTCCAGAGGAGGTCTTGCGTCGTCTGCCTCGCGAGGCTTGGCCCCTCGAGAGGGTCTTGGATGCTTTGCTGGTGAAGATGGGCCGTACGGCCTGCTGGCTCAAACACGCTGTGGGCCGCAGGCAGGCAAGTCTAGGGGCCCCCGTTCCCAGAATGTAGACAATCGCCGAGGCAGCATGGGGAAGCAGAGACGCCCACGACCTATCAACCGTCACGCATCAACCGAGGCCGCAGGCTTTTGCGGCCCACGTTGCTCCGAACTTAACCCTTGGCTTCGTCGTGAAGCCAAGCCCGAGCGTACCTTGGGCCCGGGGGCTACTGTCGGCGTTCTGGGAACGGGGGTCCCCAGACTTGCCTGCCTGCGGCCCACAGCGTGGCCAAGCAGCAGGTCGTATGGCCCATCTTCACCAACAAAGCATCCAAGACCCTCACGAGGGTCCAAGCCTCGCGAGGCGGACGACGCAAGACCTCCTCCCGAGCGGATTAGTCAGGCAGGCTCGCGTGGGGCGGAGATAACAAGGCGAGGCGAACCTCACGAGGCTCTCATGACGTGAGCCATGACGATCGGCAGCAGGCTGGCGCCAGGCGGGCGCCAGCACGGCAGCGTCCTTGTTTCCTCTTTGGTGCAAAGGGGGCAAGCGCAGCCGCGGAGTACCGAGGCATCACACAAAGGTTGCCATTTCTGTGCAACAAGACCAAGACCATGGACTGCAAGATGGAGGTCATCGTGGAGCCCAAGACGGCGTCACCACCAGAGCTTTGTGCAGGCGAAGACTACTTTTGTAAGGATAGCTTGTACTAGCTATCCCCCTTCAAATTAGCTCGCCATTGTTGGCTCACTTCCTACTCGATATTTGGGAAGAGGACCAGGGCCTCTATAAATAGGACTAGCCACCACAGTGGATGGAGATGATCGGATCTTAGCTTGAGAGAACCTACACCCCACAAGTTCATACGCACAAGAATACCTCAACCTCAGGAGGCTGTTCTTCCCTTGTATTACTCATCATCAGCCCAAGAGGCAATCCACCACCACCACACTGGAGTAGGGTATTACACCACAACGGTGGCCCGAACCAGTATAAACCCCGTGTCTTTCTGTGTTATGAGTTCGTCGAGTTCGTCCGCAAGATCTTAGCGAGCTTCAGTGTAGATCCGTAGGAGGGAAAGACTTCGCGCGCACCCCAGTGTTCGAACCTTAAGGGTTTGCCAGAACCCCACATCCGACAGTCTTGGAGCGTGTTGTCGGCGTTCTGGGAATGGGGGTCCCCAGACTTGCCTGCCTGCGGCCCACAGCGTGGCGGAGCCAGCAGGCCGTACGGCCCATCTTCACCAGTAAAGCATCCAAGACCCTCGCGAGGGGCCAAGCCTCGCGAGGCAGACGATGCAAGACCTCCTCTGGAGTGACCTAACTAGGCAGGCTCACGAGGAGCGGAGATATCAAGGCGGGGAGAACCTCACAAGGTTCTCGTGATGTGAGCCATGACGATCGACACCAGGCGGGCGCCAACGCGCGCAGCGTCCTTGTTTCCTCTTTGGTGCAAAGGAGGCAGGCGCAGCCGCATAGTACCGAGGCCTCAGGCAAAGGTTGACGTTTTAGTGCAACAAGACCAAGACCACGGACTGCAAGACGGAGGTCATCATGGAGCCCAAGACAACGTCACCGCCAGAGCTTTGTGCAGGCGAAGACCACTTTTGTCAGGATAACTTGTACTGGCTGTCCCCCTTCAGATTAGACCGCCATTGTTGGTTCCCTTCTCACTCGATATTTGGGAAGAGGACCAGGGCCTCTATAAATAAGACTATCCACCACAGTGGAGAGGGGACGAGAGATGATCTGAATGGATCGGATCCAAGAGGAGATCTGAGAAAGGGAGAGAGGGGCCGAGAGAGAGAGAGAGAGAGAGAGAGAGAGAGAGAGAGAGAGACACCACAACCTCACACGCGCAAAAACACCTCTACCTCAGGAGGCTATTCTTCCCTTGTATTGTTCATCATCAGCCCTAGAGGCAATCCACCACCACCACACTGGAGTAGGGTATTACACCGCATCGGTGGCCCGAACCAGTATAAACCCCTTGTCTTTTTGTGGTGTGAGTTCGTCAAGTTCGTCCGCGAGATCTAGTGAGCTAGAGCGTTGATCGGCAGGAGGGAAAGACTCCACGCGCACCCCAGTGTTCGAACCTTAAGTGTTTTCCGGAACCCCACATTCTGACATTTGGCGCGCCAGGTAGGGGTGTGCCGTAGCTTCCCTTCCGCCAACTCGTCTCTCCGTCGCTCCGTCGCCTCCATGGCGGACGCTCGCCGTGCTCGGGCCGAGTGTCGGGCAGCCCTCGCCGCCTGCGTCACTCAGACGGCTCCCGTCGGTGGGCCGCCTCGCTGTTCTCCGTCCCCCGCTGCCAACGCTGCCCCTGGCCCGGTGGGAAACGGGCAGCAAGCGTCCTCGTAACATCCTTCGGTGCGGCAGGACGTCCGGACCGCTACTCCATCACTCACCCCAGCTGGTTCTTCGTCTCACATGCACCGCGCTCCCATGAAGGCACGGACCGCGCTCATCGCGGAGAATGAGCTCCTGCGTTACCGCCCCGTCGATGATGTCTATGAGGAGTGGCTCAACCGTGTTGCCGAGCTCGTCCGTGCCGTGAGGGGCTCCCTGGCGCCATCCCACTCTCTGCTGCTCCCTCAACAGGCCGCGGGCGACGGGACTCATGGCGTGCCTCCACCGTCTCGGCCCCATGACGGTGCCTTGGTGCCAAGGCGCGCGCCACCGCGGCGTGATCCACCGCGCCCGGCGCCCGCGCGTAAAGAAAGGATCTGCCAAGAAATCCCGCGGTCACGAGAAGCTGCACCAGCGCTCCCCGCGCCACCTCGTCAAGACCGCACGCCGCCTGCAGTGGCGCAGTGCGGACCTCGCCAAGACCAAGCTCCGCCTCCGCAGCGGGCCCAGGCAACCACAACAGGCTGCCGCGCCTTCACCCCTGAGCTGCGTAGTGTTGCCTAGCCATGCAAGTTCAAGCCAGATCTACTTCCTCGGTATGACGACACCGCCGACCCCGCGGAGTTCCTGCAGCTCTATGAGTTAAGCATCGAATCGGCCAACGGCGACGAAAAAGTCATGGCAAACTGGTTTCCCATGGCTCTCAAGGATGGGGCCCGCTCCTAGCTCCTGAACCTGCAGCACGGCTCGATCTCCTCCTGGGACGAGATGCGCGACCGCTTCGTCGCCAACTTCCAGGGGACTCGCGACCGCCCACCGGTCGCAGGCGATCTACGCCGCATCAAGCAACAGCCAGGAGAGACCCTCCGGAAGTACATCCAGCGCTTCAACAGCACCCGCCTCAAGATCCCCAAGGTCACGGACGAGGCCATCATCTCCGCGTTTTCGGATGGCATCCGCGACGTCAAGATGAAGGAAGAGCTGGCTATCCATGAGGAGCTCTGCACATCTCAGGAGCTGTTCAACCTGGCGACCAAGTGCGCAAGAGCTGAGGAGGGGCGCCTCTCTCTCCTTGAGCT
Organism: Triticum dicoccoides; assembly: GCF_002162155.2. Lineage (NCBI taxonomy): Eukaryota > Viridiplantae > Streptophyta > Magnoliopsida > Poales > Poaceae > Triticum > Triticum dicoccoides. The sequence goes on from NC_041388.1 coordinate 511,412,408, forward strand.
GCCGGCTACGGGAGTGGAGGAGAAGAAGGCCAAGGCCAAGGACGTGAAGCGCAAAGAGGCAGTAGTGCTCGCAGGGGAGCCCGACACCAAGCGAGGCAGAGATCAGCCCGAGTCGTCCAAGAACGGTCGTCCATTCTGCGCCTTCCACAACCTGAACACCCACAACACCAGCGACTGCCAGGAGCTCAGAGCCATTAGGGAAGGACGCTTTGGTCGTCGCCCCGAGCGCAACGACCGAGGCTACGGCCGCGGAGGAGGACACGGACGCTGGGACGACCATGGCCCACGCCAGGAGTGGCGTGACCGGCCTCGTGAGGACTGCTGGCAGGACCAACCTCGCGAGGGCTCCTGGAGGGACCAGCCTCATGAGGATCACCCCCAGGGCAACGCCGGTCTCCCCCCATTGCTGCCGCCAAGAAGGAACGACGACCATCACCAGGACGAGGGAGCTGGGGGCTTCCAAGAGCCACGTGCGATCGCTTGCATCTAGGGCGGTGCTCAGGCACCAGCCTCTCAGCGCATCTTCAAACAGTTCGCTCGCGAGGTGAACACGGAGCTCCCCAAGCTCGAGGCCACACGCCCGCTCAGGTGGTCCCAATGCGCCATCACCTTCAACTCGGTCGACCAGCTCAAGTGCGTAGCCACTACAGGCCCACTCCCTATGTTGTGCTCCCTGGTCATCAGCAATGTGCAAGTCACCAAGACTCTCATCGACGGCGGCGCAGGGCTCAAGGTCCTGTCCGCCGACACATTTGACTACCTCCAAGTGCCCTATGAGCAGGTCCAGCCGACTAAGCCTTTCTCAGGAGTTACTGACGGTTCCACCACACCGATAGGGCAAGTCTGCCTGCCTGTCACCTTCGGGGAGCACAAGAATTACCGCACCGAGCTCATCGACTTCGACGTCGCGCACATCCTCCTGCCGTACAATGCCATCCTCGGGTATCCAGCCCTGGCCAAGTTCATGGCAGTCACTCACCATGGCTACAACGTTCTCAAGATGCCATGAAGTGGGGGTATCATCATGGTCCCATGTGAAGAAAGGGATGCGGTGTGCTCCCTTGAGCGCGCCTTCCAAGCCGCAGCAGTCGACAACCCTGATAGCAGAAGTGAAGGCCCTCCGGAGACCATCCCCAAGAAGAAGCTATCGCACCGCGCGGGGCCCCAAGAAGATGGCGTCGCATAAGGAGCCTCATCAGGATCAGTGCCCACTCCAAGGGCGCCTCCCTCTACCTCATAGGAAAGCGCGCCCGATGCCCTCCTCGGGCAGGGCTCGGGGGCTCTCTTCTGGAGTGCCTCAGACCTTACCAACCTCACGAGGGAGGTGCTTGGGCACCACTTGGAAGCATGCTTCACGGCACGTTTTCCTCAGGAAGGTATGGGGCAAGGAGTGCCCACCACCCAGGAGTTCATCACCAAGACCACCCAAGAGTTACAGGACGCGAGAGCCATGCGCGACGACAGCTGCTCATGCGGTGTGGCTCACAATCCAGGCGAGGGTGCTAAGCTGCGCGCCTGCATCGACATCCCAGGGCTCAACATGGCCGCATCTCAGCAACATTTCTGGCCATCACGTGCGGGCTGCTGTGAAGGTCCACCACACAGCTATGTTCGCATGCCCTTCGGCTTGTCGAGCGTGGCGTCGGCCTATCAGCGCAACATGCGGCAAGTCCTGGCGGCTCAGGAGGTCAGGTTCCACGCTGTTCTGGAGGATATGGCGACGGTCTTCAGGGAACCTCCTGAGCTTCCAGAGCCTCCCGAGGCTTAGGGTCCCGGTGGCTCATGAGGAGTCATTCCTTCAACGCGTGGCTTCAGCTGCACCAACTCTACTTCGTCTATAGAATCAGGTGACATCTTCCAAGTTCATTTAAGCTGGGAGCGCCCCTCGAGCTGCATTATTCCCAAGCCACGTGGGTCCGTCCCTGTGGCATGTATCCCTTCTGCTTATGTCTCTAGCTTACCTTGTTGGGGCGCCCCTCGGGCTGCATCATCCCCATGCCACTCGGGCCAGACCCAGTGGCACGTATCTTCCTGCATTTATCCCAGTCGATCTGCTCTTCATGCCTAACCGGCCAACTGCTATCACCTGCTCGATCATCACCTCCCTCGGGGCCTCTACACAGGCACGGCGCTGGTGCATGGGTCCGTCCCTACCACGATCGACAAATCTGGGTGGTCGAGCTCTGGCTCGCGGCACACGCCGTGCACGTCACCTCACCAAGCCCTTAGTGCCTCCACTTCATCCAGTCCACCAGCGGCAGGCAGGCGGCAGTAACGGCAAAACATGTTTCTTCTTGTGCCTGTCCGCAGGAACCCTGCGGGAAGGACAGTAGGCGTCACCGCGAGCCTCCTTTCCTCTCGTGTGATTCGCTTGCGCGTTAAAATGGGGGCTCCTGAGCATCGAGACTCAGGAGCTCTTACTGGCTCTCCAGCCCTCACCCACTGGCCTTGACCATGACATCACGACCTGGCATACCAGCGGCGGCTGAGCTCGCTCGAGGGCCGGGACCTGAGGATGTAGAGCAGTAAGAAGAGCTCGGGAGAGGGAAAACTCGTACGGGCCGACCTAGCTATGTCGCATAAGTTGGCGCGTAGCAGTGCAACATCAGGAATTACCACGAAGTCATCAAGATAAGTCCCGCCCTCAGATCGGCTAAATATTTGGGCTTAATAGTCGCTCACACCACGCCGCAACCCCGCTACGGCTAAGTCATCTTCCTTTCTTTCCTTACCATGGCCGCTTGGGCGCTAAGGGGGACCTCCTGAGCATCGCGCCTCAGGGGCTCTTACTGGACCTCGGGTCGTGCACCTCCTGGCCTTGACCATGGCATCGCGACCTGGCATACCATCGATGGTTGTAGCCTCCTTGGGACCGGGACCCATCAGCGTAGGGCAACAAGCTATCGCGAGGAAAGAAAGGGGAGGCCGAGCCTTAATGGGACGCGCGTTCATCAAATCTTCATAACAATGGAAATAAGTACAAAGGCATTGCAGATCCTTACATACCCCCACGGGGCGATTCATGATCATTCACAGGAAACAAAAGCTGATGCTAAGGGGATCCTATCTACATCCTCCCGAGGCGGACGCCATCATCAATAGTGGGCCACGGGAGGCCGGCGCCAACCCCATCCAGATCAGCGGCGGCGGCGGCGGCTAGACGCCGCAGCCCTGCTCCAAGCACGGCGAGAGCTCGGGGGGACGTAGATGTCGTCGCTCGTCTCCGGACACTCGTAGAGCTCGGGAGAGCTGCTGGATTCCCAAGGGCTGCTGCTGCCGGAGTATTCGCGAGCGGAGCATGCATCAGCCTCGTGCTCCTCTCTAGAGCAGCACTCCAGACGCGGCCCTGGGCGTCGAAAACCATGAAGAGAAGCATGGAGGCGCCATCATACTTGAAGTGGATCGCTAGGGCGCCCCTCGCGTGACAGATCTGTATGATCTCACCCCAGCCGTGAGTCATGAAGATCTTGCCAATGGGGACCACCTCAATCTTTGCTCTAATCGCCGGAGCGCCGCAATTGGCATGCTGCAGCCAGAGCTCGAGAGGCCCCCTTAGTGGTGTCACGTCGGAGAAGAACCGTGGGAAGCGGATCCAAGAGTTCGGAGGTGTCAGCGCCCACAGCACCAACCTGCGCGAGGAGTCTGCGGCGTGGACGGCATGCGTCACCGTGGCGCGGCGACCCCGGACGCAGCGTGGGTAGCGCTGCTCGCCACTTCGTCCTCCCGAGCCCGCGGCTTGGGGGTACAGGGGTAGCGGATACCCCGGTGGATGCTGCTTGCACAAAGGCCTCGCCACCACCTGCATCGCCGCTTCATCACGGTGATGGATCGACCTCTTTTTTGGCGGGAGTGGCTCCAGGGCATCCTGGGGGGCTTTCCCTTTCTCCTCGGCGGAGAACCTTCTGATGGGCACCATTGGACCAAGAAGTGGAGCAAGGAAGAAGCAAGCAAGGAAGAGATGGGCAACGGGGGCTCTGCCCCCTCCCCATTTATAGCATGAGAAGGCCAACCAGCGTCTCCCACGATCGCAGGTAATCATGGTTTCCCTTGCATGTCGCAGGGACTCATCAAGTCATGCAGTCGCCAAGGCAGCGTGGGGAAGCGAAGACGCCCACGTCCAATCAACCGCCACGCATCAACCGAGGCCGCAGGCTTTTGGGGCCCGCGGTGCTTCGAGCTTGACCCTTGGCTTCGCTGCAAAGCCAAGCCTGTGCGCACCTTGGGCCCCGGGGCTACTATCGGCGTTCTGGGAATGGGGGTCCCCAAACTTGCCTGCCTGCAGCCCACAGCGTGGCAGAGCCAGCAGGCCGTATGTCCCATCTTCACCAGCAAAGCATCCAAGACCCTCGCGAGGGGCCAAGCCTCGCGAAGCGGACGACACAAGACCTCCTCTGGTGTGGCCTAACTAGCCAGGCTCACGAGGAGTGGAGATATCAAGACGAGGCGAACCTCACGAGGTTCTCGTGACGTGAGCCATGACGATCGACACCAGGCGGGCGCCAGCGTGCGCAGCGTCCTTGTTTCCTCTTTGGTGCAAAGGAGGCAGGCGCAGCTGCGTAGTACCGAGGCCTTGGGCAAAGGTTGTCGTTTCAGTGCAACAAGACCAAGACCACGGACTACAAGACAGAGGTCATCGTGGAGCCCAAGACAACGTCACCACCAGAGCTTTGTGCAGGCGAAGACCACTTTTGTCAGGATAACTTGTACTAGCTGTCCCCCTTCAAATTAGCCCGCCATTGTTGGCTCCCTTCCCGCTCGATATTTGGGAAGAGGACCAGGGCCTCTATAAATAGGACTAGCCATCACGGTGGAGAGGGGAGGAGATATGATCTAAATGGATCAAATCCGAGAGGAGATCTGAGACAGGGAGAGAGGGGCCGAGAGAGAGAAAGAGACACACCACAAGCTCACACGCGCAAGAACACCTCAACCTCACGAGGCTGTTCTTCCCTTGTATTGTTCATCATCAGCCCTATAGGCAATCCACCACCACCACACTGGAGTAGGGTATTACACCGCATCGGTGGCCCGAACCAGTATAAACCCCGTGTCTTTTTGTGGTGTGAGTTCGTCGAGTTCGTCCGCGAGATCTAGTGAGCTAGAGCGTTGATCGGCAGGAGGGAAAGACTCCGCGCACACCCCCCTGTTCGAACCTTAAGGGTTTGCCGGAACCCCACATTCCGACACGCGCCCTTTCGAAGATGGCCCAGCTGTGGGAAGATCTCCAGGGCGCAGGCCCGCGCCTGGTGGCCGGGCGCTTGGAGCTGGCCTCTGGCTGGCTTCACTCCGACTCGGCGGTTCGAGCGTCACTGAGCCAGGCCGCGCCAGCCTCCGAGAAGGAGAAGTAGGCCATAGCCAAAGCTGCGGCCGATCGCGCGGCGGCACTGAAGGATGCCGAGGCCGCCCGCGGCCGCTGCCAAGAGCTGGAGGACGAGCTGAAGGGCCTGCGCGACCAGCATGCAGAAGAAGCGCGTGGCCGCCAGGCGAAGGAGGAGGAGATGAGGGCTCCGGAGGACGCCGTCTAGGGACGCGACGCCGAGCTAGGAGAGCTGGCGAAGGCGCAGGTCGCAGAGCGCAGCCGGCTGGAGGAGTTGGAGCGAAAGGCGAGGGCAAAGGAGGCCGATCTTGATGCCAAGGCAAAGGTCCTGGCTAAAAACCACGCGGCCTTCTTGCTCCTCGAGGAGAGGTCCCGCGTGGTGCTGAAGTCACTGTACAAGAAGGGCTTGGAGAGGCCGCTGGCCACCAATGAGGATGGCCCTACTCAGCTGCTTCCCTTCTTGGTGAAGGCACTCGAGGAAGTTGTGGAGGGCATCAGTCCCATGGCGAAGGCAGAGGCTCGTCCACGTCCACGTCCAATCAACTGCCACGCGTCAACCGAGGCCGCAGGCTTTTGGGGCCCGCGGTGCTTCGAGCTTGACCCTTGGCTTCGCTGCGAAGCCAAGCCTGCGCGCACCTTGGGCCCCGGGGCTACTGTCGGCATTCTGGGAATGGGGGTCCCCAGACTTGCCTGCCTGCGGCCCACAGCGTGGCGGAGCCAGCAGGCCGTACGTCCCATCTTCACCAGCAAAGCATCCAAGACCCTCGCGAGGGGCCAAGCCTCGCGAAGAGGACGACGCAAGACCTCCTCTGGTGTGGCCTAACTAGCCAGGCTCACGAGGAGCGGAGATATCAAGGCGAGGCGAACCTCACGAGGTTCTCGTGACGTGAGCCATGACGATCGACACGAGGCGGGCGTCAGCGTCCTTGTTTCCTCTTTGGTGCAAAGGAGGCAGGCGCAGCTGCGTAGTACCGAGGCCTCGGGCAAAGGTTGTCGTTTCAGTGCAACAAGACCAAGACCACGGACTACAAGACAGAGGTCATCGTGGAGCCCAAGACAACGTCACCACCAGAGCTTTGTGCAGGCGAAGACCACTTTTGTCAGGATAACTTGTACTAGCTGCCCCCCTTCAAATTAGCCCGCCATTGTTGGCTCCCTTCCCGCTCGATATTTGGGAAGAGGACCAGGGCCTCTATAAATAGGACTAGCCATCACGGTGGAGAGACGAGGAGATATGATCTAAATGGATCGAATCCGAGAGGAGATCTGAGACAGGGAGAGAGGGGCCGAGAGAGAGAAAGAGACACACCACAAGCTCACACGCGCAAGAACACCTCAACCTCACGAGGCTGTTCTTCCCTTGTATTGTTTATCATCAGCCCTAGAGGCAATCCACCACCACCACACTAGAGTAGGGTATTACACTGCATCGGTGGCCCGAACTAGTATAAACCCCATGTCTTTTTGTGGTGTGAGTTCGTCGAGTTCGTCCGCGAGATCTAGTGAGCTAGAGCGTTGATCGGCAGGAGGGAAAGACTCCGCGCGCACCCCCCTGTTCGAACCTTAAGGGTTTGCCGGAACCCCACATTGCGACACGCGCCCTTTCGAAGATGGCCCAGCTGTGGGAAGATCTCCAGGGCGCAGGCCCGCGCCTGGTGGCGGGGCGCTTGGAGCTGGCCTCTGGCTGGCTTCACTCCGACTCGGCGGTTCGAGCGTCACTGAGCCAGGCCGCGCCAGCCTCCGAGAAGGAGAAGTAGGCCGTAGCCAAAGCTGCGGCCGATCGCGAGGCGGCACTGAAGGATGCCGACGCCGCCCGCGGCCGCTGCCAAGAGCTGGAGGACGAGCTGAAGGGCCTGCGCGACCAGCATGCAGAAGAAGCGCGTGGACGCCAGGCGAAGGAGGAGGAGATGAGGGCTTCGGAGGACGCCGTCTAGGGCCGCGACGCGGAGCTAGGAGAGCTGGCAAAGGCGCAGGCCGCAGAGCGCAGCCGCTGGAGGAGTTGGAGCGAAAGGCGAGGGCAAAGGAGGTCGATCTTGATGTCAAGGCAAAGGTCCTGGCTGAAAACCACGCGGCCTTCTTGCTCCTCGAGGAGAGGTCCCGCGTGGTGCTGAAGTCACTGTACAAGAAGGGCTTGGAGAGGCCGCTGGCCACCAATGAGGATGGCCCTACTCAGCTGCTTCCCTTCTTGGTGAAGGCACTCGAGGAAGTTGTGGAGGGCATCAGTCCCATGGCGAAGGCAGAGGCTCGTCCACGTCCACGTCCAATCAACTGCCACGCGTCAACCGAGGCCGCAGGCTTTTGGGGCCCGCGGTGCTTTGAGCTTGACCCTTGGCTTCGTTGCGAAGCCAAGCCTGCGCGCACCTTGGGCCCCGGGGCTACTGTCGGCGTTCTGGGAATGGGGGTCCCCAGACTTGCCTGCCTGCGGCCCACAGCATGGCGGAGCCAGCAGGCCGTACGTCCCATCTTCACCAGCAAAGCATCCAAGACCCTCGCGAGGGGCCAAGCCTCGTGAAGCGGACGACGCAAGACCTCCTCTGGTGTGGCCTAACTAGCCAGGCTCACGAGGAGCGGAGATATCAAGGCGAGGCGAACCTCACGAGGTTCTCGTGACGTGAGCCATGACGATCGACACCAGGCGGGCGCCAGCGTCCTTGTTTCCTCTTTGGTGCAAAGGAGGCAGGCGCAGCTGCGTAGTACCGAGGCCTCGGGCAAAGGTTGTCATTTCAGTGCAACAAGACCAAGACCACGGACTACAAGACAGAGGTCATCGTGGAGCCCAAGACAACGTCACCAGAGCTTTGTGCAGGCGAAGACCACTTTTGTCAGGATAACTTGTACTAGCTGTCCCCCTTCAAATTAGCCCGCCATTGTTGGCTCCCTTCCCGCTCGATATTTGGGAAGAGGACCAGGGCCCCTATAAATAGGACTAGCCATCACGGTGGAGAGGGGAGGAGATATGATCTAAATGGATCAAATCCGAGAGGAGATCTGAGACAGGGAGAGAGGGGCCGAGAGAGAGAAAGAGACACACCACAAGCTCACACGCGCAAGAACACCTCAACCTCACGAGGCTGTTCTTCCCTTGTATTGTTCATCATCAGCCCTAGAGGCAATCCACCACCACCACACTGGAGTAGGGTATTACACCGCATCGGTGGCCCGAACCAGTATAAACCCCGTGTCTTTTTTTGGTGTGAGTTCGTCGAGTTCGTCCGCGAGATCTAGTGAGCTAGAGCGTTGATCGGCAGGAGGGAAAGACTCCGCGCGCACCCCCCTGTTCGAACCTTAAGGGTTTGCCGGAACCCCACATTCCGACACGCGCCCTTTCGAAGATGGCCCAGCTGTGGGAAGATCTCCAGGGCGCAGGCCCGCGCCTGGTGGCCGGGCGCTTGGAGCTGGCCTCTGGCTGGCTTCACTCCGACTCGGCGGTTCGAGCGTCACTGAGCCAGGCCGCGCCAGCCTCCAAGAAGGAGAAGTAGGCCGTAGCCAAAGCTGCGGCCGATCGCGAGGCGGCACTGAAGGATGCCGAGGCCGCCCGCGGCCGCTGCCAAGAGCTGGAGGACGAGCTGAAGGGCCTGCGCGATCAGCATGCAGAAGAAGCGCGTGGCCGCCAGGCGAAGGAGGAGGAGATGAGGGCTCCGGAGGATGCCGTCTAGGGCCGTGACGCCGAGCTAGGAGAGCTGGCGAAGGCGCAGGCCGCAGAGCGCAGCCGGCTGGAGGAGTTGGAGCGAAAGGCGAGTGCAAAGGAGGCCGATCTTGATGCCAAGGCAAAGGTCCTGGCTGAAAACCACGCGGCCTTCTTGCTCCTCGAGGAGAGGTCCCGCGTGGTGCTGAAGTCACTGTACAAGAAGGGCTTGGAGAGGCCGCTGGCCACCAATGAGGATGGCCCTACTCAGCTGCTTCCCTTCTTGGTGAAGGCACTCGAGGAAGTTGTGGAGGGCATCAGTCCCATGGCGAAGGCAGAGGCTCGCGTCCTTTCCTTAGCCGCGCTGACGCGGGTCTTCAACCACCTGCACCTTCGTGACCCCAACGCTCGTCTTGACGAGCTGCTGGAGCCTGTAGCTGATGAACACTGCGCGGCTGCCGCCGCAGCCGTGAAGGGTCAAGTGGAGGCCCTGCTGAATAAGTTCGATGCCTTCGCCCCCGTGCCTTCGACCGGTGATGCAGGTGAAGGCGACGCTATCCAAGAGGGGGCAACTCTTGTAGGTGTCGGCGGTATCAAGGGGTGACCTGCGGCTGTTTTTCTTTTTTATTCCTGCAACATGCACCATGCCTCATGGAGGCATTAAACTCGCGTTTGATATTGTGAGAATAATATGTCTTCTAATATTTGCTTTGAGATTTTGCGATTTTCTTCCTATCTTCTTTGTGTTCTGCGTCGGCAGAGCCCGGCCCCGCTGTAACGCCCCGAGACTGATGTGCCAGGTGTCTTCCTATTATTCGCTGTTGTTGCCATGTCATCTGCTTGCGTGTCATGCATTGCATATCATGTCATCATGTGCATTTCATTTGCATACGTGTTCGTCTCATGCATTCGAGCATTTTCCCCGTTGCCCGTTTTGCATTCTGGTGCTCCGTTCTCCTCCGGTGGTCATTTCTACCTTTCTATCGTGTGTGTGGATTAAACATTTCCGGATTGGACCGAGACATGACAAGCGGCCTTGGTTTACTACCGGTAGACTGCCTGTCAAGTTTCGTACCATTTGGACTTCGTTTGATACTCCAACGGTTAACCGAGGGACCGAAAAGGCCTCGTGTGTGTTGCAGTCCAACACCCTTCCAAAGTGGCTCAAAACCCACCTAAGATCTCTCCATCATCTCGGTCGTTCGATCACGATCGCATGGCTGAAGACCGCACCTCATTTGGACTCTCCTAGCTCCCTCTACCTATATATATGTGGCTCTCCCCGAATTTTTCGCGCAGTCCAACCCTAGATCCAACTCCCTCCGCGCCGCCGGACATGTCCGCCCGCCGGCGGACGAGTCCATCTCGCCGGCCACCTCACTCTGCCCAATGGCGAGCCGCCACGTCACCCCGCCGCCGATCTCCTCCTACTAGCGCCCGCCACCTCAGCGCGCCTCCTCTCTCTCTC
>NC_041388.1:511423381-511463312 GCF_002162155.2 Triticum dicoccoides
CGCCCGAGCCCGAGTCTCCCCGCCTCCACTCAGATCCACGCGCCGCCCACGGGCATGTGCCCGCGCCGCCATCTCCCTCGCGCCGCCACGCCGGGACCTCCGCCGGATTTCCTCACCCCGACGCCCGGTCATCGCCGCCTCGCGCCCTGCCCGGCCCCGGCCACCGTCGAGCTCGCCGGATGCCGCTTCTCCGCCCGTTGCCAGGCCACTCCCGAGCGCCGCCGAGGCCCCCGCGCTCCGCCGTGAAGCCCGCACCGTGCCACCCTCATCGGGATCCTTCAAGTCCGGTCATCGCCGTCTTCGCCGGATCTCCTCGTCCTCGCCGGAGTTTCGTGCCTCGCCGGAGAAGAAGATGGATCAGATCCACCACTCCCCGAACCAAACACCCGTCTCAGATCTGCACCGCGCCGTCCCGGATCCCTCCGTCCCGCGTTGACTTTCGCGGAGGTATAATTTCACTAAGTCCCGGAGATTCCCAGATCCATGTGCCCATGTTCATCGCATCGTAACTTTGTATCCGTGGCTCCCGTTCATGCATATAGCATATCAAAATGTTCGCCTCAAAGAGTACATCATTTCATTCCATTGCATCATTTTCATTTGAGTTCATCTTGATACCCGAAATGCTGTTAGAAGAGTGCTACTTGAGATAATTGTCAGATCTGCTGCTCCATTTAGACATTTGTCATTTTTGCCATGATTATTGTGTGCATGATATGCCCTGATGCCCTACATATGTTTTGTTAAGGGTTTTGTCATCTTTCCAGAGGTGCAACCCATGTATTTTTGTGATGTGTGTGGTGACTAGTGCAAGCTTGCGAAGTGAGGCACTTGGTAATTCTGTTTTCAGGGACTTAGCATTTCCACTAAGTCCTTGAGCTGTTTATCTCATGATGCCATATGTTCATGTTGTTTCCTAGTGATCCATGCCTCTTTTGAGGATGATCAGTAAGGATGTTTTATTAATCTTGTAGTGCTCTATCCATCCATGTATTTGTTTGCAATTATGGAGCACCCTAGCTTGAGTCAATCGAACTCTACTTTTGCTACTTTGTGAATCTGGGCAGGTTGTCAACTTGTTTGCAATTTTGCCGATGATGTTGTAGTTGATCCGTGCATGCTATGCTATTTTTCTTGCCATGTCTAGCTTGCATTTTGTGTGTTCTTGATAGATGTATGCTTATCTTGTCATGACTTGCACCGTAGTGAGTGCATCGAGCTCGTAAACATGCCTACTTGAGATATGTTTCAGCATGTGCCAGTTTTCACTAAGTCTGAAAATTGATTATGTTTTTGCGATGTTCACGTGCTTGTTAGTATATTTTTGGATCCCTTTTGGCTCAAGGTCACTAAGGGACTTTTGTTAAGATTTTTGAGTAGCTCCATGCCATGTCTTACTTTGTCATGTTCAGGTCCTGTAGCATGCATTTTTGTTGCTCCGAAGAGTGCTACCTGATCTTAAATTTCAGACAAGTGTTAATTTCACTAAGTCTGAGATCTATTTACCATATGCATTTTTGCCATGCTTGTTTGAACCTGTTAATGGATGAATTGGCCGTAGCTTAGTGCTAGACTTTTGTTAAGCATCTTGAATGCATCCCTGCCATGTATTTTGTGGTCATGTTTGGGTGCTGTAGCATGTTCATCTCATTGCATTTAGATGGCTACTTGCTATAAATCGCAGACCGGAGTCATATTTGAATTGCTTGCCATTTCCAAACCGTAACTCCGATTCCGGTGATCTTCATATCGTTTTCAAGCGATTTCATCTCATCTTTCCAGTGGCACACTTGGATTTCCAAGTTGAGGCCAGGTTCATGCATTCCTTGTCAATTCTTGCATATCCATCGCATCCCGCATCCCGCATATCATACCATGTTCATGTGTTGGTTGTTTACTATGTTGTGTGCTTCTTTCCGGTGTTTGCTTCTTCGGGTTGGTTCCGTTAACGTCACATTGTGAGGACCCATTCGTCTACGTTCCGTTTGTCTTCTTCATGGACTCGTTCTTCTTCCTTGCGGGATCTCAGGCAAGATGATCATACCCTCGAAATCACTTCTATCTTTGCTTGCTTAGATGCTCGCTCTTTTGTATGCCTATGCTGCGATACCTACCACTTGCTTATCATGCCTCCCATATTGTTGAACCGAGCCTCTAACCCACCTTGTCCTAGCAAACCTTTGTTTGGCTATGTTACCGCTTTGCTCAGCCCCTCTTATAGCGTTGTTAGTTGCAGGTGAAGATTGAAGTTTGTTCCTTGTTGGAACATGGAGATGTTGTTCCTTGTTGGAACATGTTTACTTGTTGGGATATCACAATATCTCTTATTTAATTAATGCATCTATATACTTGGTAAAGGGTGGAAGGCTCGGCCTTATGCCTGGTGTTTTGTTCCACTCTTGCCGCCCTAGTTTCCGTCATATCGGTGTTATGTTCCCGGATTTTGCGTTCCTTACGCGGTTGGGTTATAATGGGAACCCCTTGACAGTTCGCCTTGAATAAAAATCCTCCAGCAATGCCCAACATTGGTTTTACCATTCGCCACCTAGCCTTTTTCCCTTGGGTTTCGCGGACCCAAGGGTCATCTTTATTTTAACACCCCCGGGCCAGTGCTTCTCTAAGTATTGGTCCGAAACGGGCAGCCTGCGGGGCCACCTCGGGGAAACTCGAGGGCTGGTTTTACTCGTAGCTTGACCTATCTGAGTATGCCTTGAGAACGAGATATGTGCAGCTCCTATCGGGATTTGCCGGCACATTCAGGCGGTGTTGCTAGACTTGTTTTACCATTGTCGAGGATGTCTTGTAACCGGGATTCCAAGCCTGATCGGGTCTTCCCGCTGGAAGGAATATCCTTCGTTGACCGTGAGAGCTTGTGATGGGCTAAGTTGGGACACCCCTGCAGGGATTTGAACTTCCGAAAGCCGTGCCCGCGGTTATGGGCAGATGGGAATTTGTTAACGTCCGGTTGTAAAAAACCTGAACTTGACCTTAATTAAAATACATCAACCGCGTGTGTAACCATGATGGTCTCTTTCCGGCGGAGTCCGGGAAGTGAACACGGTGTTGGAGTTATGCTTGACGTAGGTTGTTCTAGGATCACTTCTTGATCATAGTTTCTCGACCGTGCTTTGCCTTCTCTTCTCGCTCTCATTTGCGTATGTTAGCCACCATATATGCTAGTCGCTTGCTGCAGCTCCACCTCATAACTTTACCTTACCCATAATCTTAAATAGTCTTGATCGCGAGGGTGCGAGATTGCTCAGTCCCCGTGACTCACAGATACTTCCAAAACCAGCTTGCAGGTGCCGATGAGTCCGTGCAGATGACGCTACCAAGCTCAGGAGGAGCTCGATGAAGATCATGTTCTTTATGTTGTTCCATTTTCCAGTTGATCAGTAGTGGAGCCCAGTTGGGGTCGATCGGGGATCTGTGTCGCATTTGGGGTTCTTCTTTTATTTTGGTTCCATGGTCGGACCTTGATTGTATCTGGATGATGTAATGCTTTATTCATGTAATTGTGTGAAGTGGCGATTGTAAGCCAACTATGTATCTCTTTCCCTTATGTATTACATGGGTTGTGTGAAGATTACCTCACTTGCGACATTGCTTTCAATGCGGTTATGCCTCTAAGTCGTGCTTCGACACGTGGGAGATATAGCCGCATCGAGGGCGTTACACCCGCGCATACCTCAACCGCGATTGGGCCAACCAGAAACCAGGATGGACCAAGGAGTGAGGGGCTACATGACCAGTTAGGCTCCTGAGTCGCGATGCTCAGGAGTCCCCCTTGACACAGAAACATCTTATAGGAAGGATGCATGAGGATAGGTTAATGTTCTACGTCGGCAGAGCCCGGCCCCACGCATACCTCAACTGCCGTTGGGCCGACCAGAGACCAGGACAGACCAAGGAGTGAGGGGCTACGTGACCAGTTAAGCTCCTGAGTCACGATGCTCAGGAGTCCCCCTTGACATGCAAACATTATCCATACCTTTGCCCTCTCCGAGGCTCGGCTCGGGAGGGGCGTGCGACGATCAGGTCCGAAGGACCTGGTTGGCTGGCGTACGCTTGGGCGTGACCCGAGTGCAGCCCGCGTGCCCAGTCCCCTCGCGCGGCTCTCCCGAGGGGAGGCGTTGTGGTGAGGCCAGACACTGAGCTCTGGGGCTCCCTGAGGTTGGTATGGTCGTGAGGCCGCCCTCAGTTGTTTATCACCAGCGCGGAGCGTAGTGCTTCCTCTTGTGCACGGGCATAGCCGCTCCTCAGCAGTGTCGACGGCCAGCGAGGGGCTTGGTGCTTCCACTGGGGCGTGGGAGGGGGACTCCCTACTGCGGAGAGCCCCCAGGGCATGTACAGCCCCGCCCTGACACGTAGCTTGCAAGGCAAGGCTAGACGAGGTGTATCTGGGCACTCGTGAGCCAGCACGGGACTCACGAGTCCCTACCTCAAGGCGGGTTGCTCCTGGTCTTGGTTCTTGTTTGCTGTGTTGGTCCTGTGAGGTGGTTAGACAACCTGCGCCGCACGAATCTCCTAAGGTTATTGCATGAGAAAGATAAGCACCAACGGCCCCAGGAGGTGACGTGAACGGGGCCGGCTTGCCAGACAGAGCTCAGCCGCTGGATTTATCGATGCTGCAGGGACGGGCCCGAGCATAGACACCGTGCTTAACTTACTCACATGAAGGGTCCTGAAGAAAGACGACCTACGCATGGCTCCCATGGCGGGTGACAATCAAGTAGGTGATAGTCATAGATAGATTAAGCATGGAAGGCAACCTAGCTCAGGTAAATGCAGGGAAGATGCATGCCACTGGGTCAGGCCCGAGCGGCTTGGGGATGATGCAGCCCGAGGGGCGCTCCCAACAAGGTAAGCTAAAGACATCAAAATGGATACATGCCACAGGGACGGACCCACGCGGCCTGGGAATGATGCAGCCCTGGGGGCGCTCCCAGCTGAATGAACTTGGAAAATGTCACCTGGTTCTGTTTATGAAGGAGAGTTGGGGTAGCTGAAGGTATGCGGCGAAGGGGCTACTCCTCATGAGCCACCGGGGCCCCGAGCCTCGGGAGGCTCTAGGGGTCCAGGGGGTTCCTTGAGTACCGTCTTCATCTCCGCTAGCACAGCATGGTGCTTGCCCTCCTGAGCCGCCAGGATGTTCCGCAGGTTGCGCTGATAGGCAGTTGCCACGCTCGCAGGCCAAAAGGCATGCGAACGTAGCTGTGAGGTGGGCCCTTGCAGCGTCCCACGCGCAAAGGCCAGAAAAGCTCCTGAGAGGCGGCCCGGTTGAGCCTTGGGACATCGATGCAGACGCGCAGCCTGGCATCCTCACCTGGATGCGGAGCTGCGCCTAGTGAGCAGCGGCCGCCGCGCATGGCCCTTGCGTTTTGTAGTTCCTAAGTGGTCTTGGTGATGAACTCTTGAACGGTGGGCACTCCTTGCCATGTGTTCTCCTGAGGGAAACATGTCGTGACGCACGCCTCCAAGTGGTGCCCAAGCGCCTCCCTTGTGATGCTGGCAAAGTCTAAGGCCCTCCAGAAGAGAGCCCCTGAGCCCTGCCCGAGAGGGGCGCTGGGTGCGCCTTCCTATGCGATGGAGGGAGGCGCCCCAGGCGCGGGCATCGATCCTGACGAGGTCTCGCTTTCCTGAGGCCTTGCATGGCGCACCTGCTTCTTCTTCTTGGGGGTGGCCTCGGGAGGGCGCTCGCCCTGGCCGTCGGGGTCGTCGATTGCTGCAGCTTGGAAGGCACGCTCGAGGGAGCACACCGCGTCTCTTTCCTCACACAGGACTGTGATGATTCCGCCGCTTCCCGGCATCTTGAGGACATTGTAGCCGTGATGGGTCACTGCCATGAACTTGGCCAGGGTTGGATACCCGAGGATGGCGTTGTATGGCAGGCGGATGTAGGTGACGTTGAAGTCGATGAGTTCGGTGCGGTAGTTGTTGCGTTCTCCGAAGGTAACGGGGAGGCGGACCTGCCCGATCGGGGTAGTAGAGCCGTCAGTCACTCCTGAAAAAGGCTTGGTAGGTTGGAGCTAGTCATATGGCACTTGGAGGTTGTCGAACGTGTCGACGAATAGGACATTGAGCCCTGTGCCGCCGTTGATGAGGGTCTTGGTAACTTGCATGTTGCTGATGACTGGTGAACAGAGCATTGGGAGGACGCCTGTAGTAGCCGCGCACTTGAGTTGAACTACCGAACTGAACATGATGGGGCACCTGGACCATCTGAGCGGGCATGTGGCCTCGAGCTTGGGGAGGACTGCATTCACTTCATGAGCAAACTGTTTGAAGATACGCTGCGAGGCTGGGGCTTGAGCTCCGCCCAAGATCCAAGCGATAGCGCGCGGCTCCTGGAAGCCCCCAGCCCCCTCGTCTTGATGGTGGTCGTCATTCCTTCTAGGTGGTGGCGGTAGTGGAGGAAGGCCAGCGTTGCCCTGAGGACAATCCTCACGAGGCTGGTCCCTCCAGCCGCCCTCGCGAGGCTGATCCTGCTAGCAGTCCTCACGAGGATGGTCATGCCACTCCTGGCACGGGCCACGGTCGTCCCAGCATCCGCCACCACGTCCCCCTCCTCGGTCGTAGCCCCGTTCACTGCGCTCGGGGCGTCAACCGAAGCGTCCTTCTCGAATGGCTCTGCGCTCTTGACAGTCGTTGGTGTTGTGGGTATGCAGGTTATGGAAGGCGCAGAACGGTCGGCTGCTCTTGGATGACTCGGGAAGATCTCGGCCGCGCTTGGTGTCTGATTTCACCGCGAGCACGGCCACTCCCTTGCGTTTCACGTCCTTGGCCTTGGTCTTCTTCCCTTCTGGGTCTGCGGCAAGGAGTTCGAGGAGGGAGAGGCGCCCCTCCTCAGCTCTTGCACACTTGGTCATGATGTTGAACAGCTCCAAGGTCGTGCACAGCTCCTCATGGATGGCGAGCTCCTCCTTCATATTGACGCCACGGACGCTGTCGGAGAACGCTGAGATGATGGCCTCGTCGGTCACCTTGGGGATCTTGATTCGCGCGCTGTTGAAGCGCTAGATGTACTATTCCAGGGTCTCTCCTGGTTGTTGCTTGATGCGGCGCAGGTCACCCGCGACCGGGGGGCGGTCGCGGGTGCCCTGGAAGTTGGCGATGAAGTGGTTGCGCATCTCGTCATAGGAGGAATATCGAGCCTGGAGGCAGGTTCAGGAGCCAGGAGCGGGTGCCACCCTTGAGAGTCATGGGAAACCAGTTCCCATGACTTTCTCATCGTCATTGGCCACCTCGACGCTCAGCTCGTAGAGCTATAGGAACTCCGCGGGGTCGCGGGCGTCGTCATAGCGAGGAGGCAGATATGGCTTGAACTTGCCCGGCCAGGCGACGCTACGCAGCTCAGGGGTGAAGGCACGGCAACCGGCTGTGGTCACAGGGGCCCGCCTTGGAGGTGGAACTTGGTCTTGGCGGCCACGTGCCGCTATGGCAAGCGGCGCGGGGCCTTGCCGCAGTAAACGATCCTGGCGCGACAGTGCGAGGAGTGGCGGAGCGTTCGCTTGCGATCGAGTGATTTCTTGATAGCTTCTTTCTTCACGCGCGGGCGCTGGACGCGCGGGTCGCGCCGTGGAGCCGCGCGCCTTGGCGCTAGGGTGCCGTCTTGGTGCATAGGTGGTGGAGGTGCTTCGTGAGCTGCGTCGCCCGCGGCTAGCGGAGGGCGAGGCAGAGTGTGGGACGGCGCAGGGGAGCCCCCTGCGGCGCAGACAAGCTCGGCGATGCGGTCAAGCCAGTCCTCGTAGAGGTCGTCGACTGGGCAGTAGCATAGGAGCTCATGTGCCATGAGGAGCGCGGCCCGTGCATCCGTGGGAACGCGACGAGCGTGAGACGACAAACCAGCGGGAGTCAGTGATGGATTGGCAATGCGGCCGTCCGGTCACACCGAGGGGTGCAGCGAGGATGCTTGCTGCTCGTTCCCCGCCGGGCCGGTGGCGGCATTTGCGGCAGGCAACGGAGAGCGACAGGGTGGCCCGCCGACAGGGGCCGTCTGAGCAACGTGGGTGGCGAGGGCAGCCTGGTGCTTGGTGCGAGCGCGGTGTGCGTCCGCCATGGAGACGATGAAGCGATGTGATGCGGAGCAATGGAAGGGAAGCTTCGGCGCACCCCTACCTGGCACGCCAAATGTCGGATCACGAGTTCCGGCAAAACCCTTGAGGTTCGAACACTGGGGTGCGCGCGAAGATCTCCCCCCTACCGATCCATGTCCTAACTCAGCTAAGATCTTACGGACTAACTCGACGAACTCGTAACACAAAGGACACAAGGTTTATACTGGTTCGGGCCACCATTGTGGTGTAATACCCTACTCCAGTGTAGAGGTGGTGGTGGATTGCCTCTTGGGCTGGGGATGAACAGTACAAAGGGAAGAACAGCCTCCTGAGGTTGAGGTGTTCTTGTGCTTGGCGAACTTGTGCGTGTGTGGTCTCTTTTCTTTTCTAGCTACCCTTGTTTCTTCGTCCCCCTAGCTAGGGTGGCGGCTAGTCCTATTTATAGTGGCCCTGGTCCTCTCCCCAAATATTGAGCGGGAAGGGAGCCAACAACGGCCAATTTGAAAGGGGAAAGCTATTACAGCTTATCCTGACAAAAGAAGTCTTCGCCTGCCAAAGGCTCTGGTGGTGACGACGTCTTGAGCTCCACGGTGACCTCCGTCTTGCCGTCCTGCTGGTCTTGGTCTCGTTGCACCGATATGGAAACCTTTGCTTGATGCGTCGGTACTCTGCGCCTGCGCTTGCCCCCTTAGCACCAAAGAGGAAACAAGGACGCTGCGCGCGCTCGCGCCAGCCTGGCCTTGGTCGTCATGGCTTACGTCACGAGAACCTCGCGAGGTTTGCCTAGCCTTGAACTCTCCACCCCTCGCGAGCCAGCCTAGTTAGGCCACTCCTGAGGTGGTCTTGTGTCGTCTGCCTTGCGAGGCTTGGCCCCTCACGAGGGTCTTGAATGTCTTGTTGATGACAATGGGTCGTACGGGCCCGCTCGCAGAGCCACGCCGTGGGCCACAGGCAGGCAAGTCTGGGGACCCCCGTTCCCAGAACACCGACAACTATGTCAATATGTTAGTCCCAATAAGTTTTATAAAGTTGCTATAAAATGATTGTATAACATCCAAGAATGATAATATAACAGCATGGAACAAGCAAAAATTATAGATAAGTTGGAGACGTATCAGCATCCCCAAGCTTAATTCCTACTCGCCCTTGAGTAGGTAAATGACAAAAACAGAATTTTTGATGTTGAATGCTCGATAACATGTTCATCACATTTGCTTTTCTTTTGTAGCATTGACATATGGACTTTTATATGATTCAAAGCAATAGTCTAGTTTTGACACGAAGATTTCAATACTCAAGCATATCAACAAGCAACCATGTATTTCAAAATATCAACACTAAAGAAAGTTATCCCTAGCCCATCATGCTCAACCATTGATCCATTCATGAAACACACTCGCATATTAGCTATACCCAATGCTCAAGTATGACCATAGTGCCCTTAGTTGGTGCTTTATAAGAGAAGATGGAGACTCAAATAAAAATAAAAATTGCATAAAGTAAATAGATAGGCCCTTCACAGAGGGAAGTAGGGATTTGTAGAGGTGCTAGAGCTCAAAGCTTCAATTGAGAGATAATTTTTTTTGAGAGGCATACTTTTCTCGTCAACGAAAACGATCGAGTAATTCCCAACATTTTGCGTGCTAGATATAACATAGGCGGTTCCCAAATAGAAAACAAAGTTTATTCCTTTTTCCACCATTCTTTCACAATCCATGGCTAGTTGTATCCATGGGTTCCCTCCATACCAACACTTTCCAAGGAATTTATTATTTGACAACGTAAAGTAAATTTGTTTTTCATTTCGGGACTGGGAATCCCTATTGCCACCGCACTCTCGTGCAATGACAAGTGAATAAACACTCATCTTGTGAATAACACATCTAGCATGGAAAATATTTGCCACCCCCTGCCGCTTCATGAGCGGTACAAGCACACAAAAAGGAAATTTATTTTGAAAATTAGAGATGGCACATACAAATTTTCTTAGAATGGCACAGGAATACCGCATATAGGTAGGTATGGTGGACTCATATGGAAAAACTAGGTTTAAAGATTCTGGATGCACAAGTAGTATTTCTACTTAGTACAAGTGAAGGCTAGATAAAAGATTGAGAAGCAACCAACCAAGAAACAAAAAATCACATAAGAGAGCATTAAGCATAACTAACACCGAATAATGCACCACAAGTAGGATGTATTTGCATTGCATAACTATTGACTTTCGTGCTTGCATAGGGAATCACAAACCTTCACACCAATATTCTTACTAAAGCATAATTACTCACCAACATGACTCACATATCACTATCATCATATCTCAAAACTATTATAGAGAATCAAGTTTATTTTATCCAATGATCTTCATAAAATTTTTTATTATATCCCTCTTGAATATCTATCACTTTGGGACTTGTTTCCTATATTGGAATTGCTTTTGACAAGCTCAAACAAATTTAAGTGAAGAATATGATCATAAAATTTTTCGTCTCTCAAAATAATATAAGTGAAGTATGAGAGAATTTCTTCAATAATTTACTAACTCTCAAACAAATCTAAGTGAAGCATGAGAGCATTTCTTCAAAAATATTAAAGCACACCATGCTCGAAAAGATAAGTGAAGCATTAGAGCAATTCCATATCTCAAAAAAAGTTTAAGTGAAGCATATAGAGAAATTCTAACAAATCATAGCATAATTTTGGCTCTCTCAAATAGGTGTGTCCAGCAAGGATACTTGTGACAAACTAAAAAAGCAAAACAAGCAAAGACTCATATAATACAAGATGCTCCAAGCAAAACTCACGACGAATAAAAATATTGCTCAGTGTAAAATACCGATGGTTGTTAGAAGAAAGAGGAAATGCCTTCTGGGGCATACCCAAGCTTAGTTGCTTGGTTCTCCTTGAATATTAACATGGATTCCAATGGCAAGAAAAATTGACCCGTGATCGAACCCATGACAAAGCACCTCTTCCAGTGGCAACAAAAAATGATATAGTTGGCCTAACTAAACCAAAGATTCAAAGAAGAAATACGAGGCTATAAGTAATCATGCATAAAAGAGATCAAAGAACTCAAATAACTTTCATGGATATCGATATGATCATAAACTCAAATTTCATCGAATCCCAACAAACACACCACAAAAAGAGTTACATCAAATAGATCTCCAAGAGACCATTGTATTGAGAAAAAAAGAGAGAAGAAGCCATCTAGCTACTGCCTACGGACCCGTAGGTCTACAATGAACTACTCACGCATCATCGAAGAGGCACCAATGAGGATGATGAACCCCTTCGTGATGGTCTCTAGATTGGATCTCATGGTTCTAGAACTTGCGGCGGCTGGAATTGTGTTTCGTCGACTCCCCTCGGGTTTTTTGGAATATTTGGGTATTTATAGGGCGAAGATGCGGTGCGAAAGGCCACCGAGGTGGGCACAACCCACCAGGGCGCACCTAGGCCCCCAGGCGCGCCCAGGTGGGTTGTGCCCCCCTCGGGGCACCCCTCTAGTACTTCTTTGGCCCAAGTTGTTCCTTCTAGTCCATCAAAATTCTCCAAAAAGGTTTCCTGCGTTTGGACTCTGTTTGGTACTGATATTCTGCGAAGTAAAAAAACAAGCAAAAAACAGCAACTGGCACTGGGCACTATGTCAATAGGTTAGTCCCAGAAGATGATATAAAGTTGCTATAAAATGATTGTAGAACATCCAAGAATGATAATATAATATCATGGAACAAGCAAAAATTATAGATTCATTGGAGACGTATCATTTGCAAGAGGGATTCTTAAACATGAAAGTACATCTTTCAATCACATTGTTTGCTCTGACGCAGATAGCCAAGATACATGTAACTCAATTATTACTCTATCATGATATGCATTCACATGTTCTTCCATGTTATATTCACATGATTGCATACATATAGGGGGAGCTTATGCATGTTACATGTTCCTCCAAAGCTTTTCTTACTACTCTTCATATCATTTACTTAAGCTTTGATGTATGTTGTCATCAATTACCTAAAACGGGGAGATTGAAAGCACAAGTGCTTCCTGGGTGATTTTGGTAATTAATGTCAACATATCCCTTGTTGGACTAATGGCTCTCTCTAGTATGTTTCAGATAAGCTCAATAATGGTGTGGCGAGGACAAGAGGATGTGGAACCCCTTCAAAATGCTAAGGACGAATATTGGCAAAAGCTCAAGACTCTTTATCTTTATTTTAGTGATCCAAGATCACATTGAGTCCATAGGAAAGCCAATACTATTAAAAGGGGATGTGGTGTTGCTTAATGGTTTGCTTGCTCAAATGCTTGGTGATATTGCTCCAAAACCCTCAGCCACTTTCTCCATCCAAATGTGTCAAAACCCTAACCTCCAACTCGGCCCCACCGATTCTTTATATCCAGATCCATCGAGTTCATATGACATAGACACAATGATAAACCCTAGCAGTTCGATATCACCGATACAGATCCCGGTCTCACCGAGATAGCCTTGCCAACGATCTATGACTTGTTGCATTTATTTCGGTCTCACCCAGTTATACAAATTGGTCTCACCGAGTTGGTTTGACAAATTCTTTATTGCCTTATTGCTTAACTTCGGTCTCACCTAGTTGATGCAATCGGTGCCACCAAGATGATGTTTGCCCTAAGCCCTAGCACATCGGTCCCACCAAGTTGTTCAAGTCGGTCCCACCGAGATACCTAACGTTCACATTTTTAAACAAATCAGTGCCATCGAGTTTAACTATTCGGTGTTTAACGGTTGGATTTTGTGTGGAGGCTATATATACCCCTCCACCCCCTTCTCCATTTGTGAGAGAGCCATCAGAACGTGCCTACACTTACACCATACATATTCTGAGAAAGAACCTCCTACTCATGTGTTGAGATCAAGACATTCCAATCCTACCAAAAGAACCTTGATTTCTAGCCTTCCCCAAGTTGCTTTCCACTCAAATCATCTTTTGACCATAGCCAAATCTGAGAGAGAGAGTTGAGTGTTGGGGAGACTATCATTTGAAGCTCATGAGCAAGGAGTTCATCATCAACACACCATCTATTACCTTTTTGGAGAGTGGTGTCTCCTAGATTGGTTAGGTGTCACTTGGGAGCCTCCGTCAAGATGTGGAGTTGAACCAAGAAGTTTGTAAGGGCAAAGAGATCGCCTACTTCATGAAGATCTACCCAAGTGAGGCAAGTCCTTCGTGGGCGATGGTCATGGTGGGATAGACAAGGTTGCTTCTCCGTGGACCCTTCGTGGGTGGATCCGTCCGTGGACTTGCGCATCCGTTGCCCTTCGTGGGTTGAAGTCTCCATCAACAAGGACGTACGATAGCACGACCTATCGGAACCACGCTAAAAATATTCATGTCTCCATTGCGTTTGCAAACTCCATTCCCATCCCTTTACTTCCTTGCAAATTGCATGCTTTACTCTTTCCGCTGCATATACTCTTGTTGTGCTTGCTTGAAATGCATTGTGAATGCTTTAACTTGTGATAAACTAACCTTAACTTGAAGAATTGAAAAACTTTCATTTTTGCTTGTTAAGGGTCTAATCACCCCCCTCTAGACCCCTCTTCTCGATCCTCTCAAGGTGCCCACTACCTACCAGCCCAATGGCAAGGCCCCTGGCATGCCCTGGTGGCAATGTCACACTTTCCCCGTGTTACTCCGAACAATGGATGGCACAGGGCCTACTGCATCGCGCGGTGGAGGCCACTCCTTTGGTAGAAGAGGTCAGACTGGTTGCCTGGATGTGCTCTAATTTGAGGTAACAACTAAATCTTCTCAGATACTACTTATATCCTAGCTATATATGTCAAGCTCTGATGTGCCAATTCATTGTCTCCCATCAGGGTCATGCTCAACATTGGAATCTCATCAGCTAGTTCCGTGAATGTGGTCATCTATATTTTGAAAAAGAAGAGGATTAGAATTGAATGAGGTGAGAATATAGAAGATTATCTATCTACAAAATATGTTGTGTCCTATGGTTTCCAGTTCCTAGGGTCACATCATATAGACAACATGTGCTTTGATGCCATTCTGCCATGACCCGGTCCCTGATAAGGGCCCGAATCTCTACACTTATTGTGTTAGTCGCAAGATCAATAGCTGACAAGCACAATCGATGATGAAATAGTAGGAATACATCACATGTCATAGAATTACATCATAGATCTAGTGCTTTACAATACACACCTTCTTAGCTCATGGGCTAGCTTACAATATAGTCACGCGGGCGATAATGTTCTAGTCTTGTGGCATCGAATCACTCACATTGTAACCCTACTCTGTACCTTCCAAACATTAAGTTAAACCTGCAACATGATACGTTATAGCCACAAGGGTAAATACATTGAATGTATTGGCAAGCTTCACCAATATAGGCTTCGCGGAACATAAACATGCAATTTGGTACGCTTGGGTTTTCCTTTGCGTGAAAAATAGTTTTCCTACCTTTATAATAGTGGTCTACTCTATTATATAGCTAGACATACTATATCACACAGTAGCCTGGGCAGATTGTATCACGCGATCACCCAATTATAAGCATTTAAGTATGTGGGTTTCCACATCACACAGTTGTGTCGCCGTCCTGGGAACAGGGGTCCCCAGATTTGCCTGCCTACGGCCCACGGCGTGGCTCCGCCAGCGGCCCCGTATGGACCATCTTCACCAGCAAACACTCAAGACCCTCACGAGGCGGACGATGCAAGGCCTCCTCCGGGGCGGCCCCACCAGGCTGGCTCGCGAGGGGAGGAGAGATCAAGGCAAGCGGAACCTCGCAAGGTTCCTATGACGCAAGCCATGACGACCGGGGCCAGGCGGGTGCCAGGGCGCACAGTGTCCTCGTTTCCTCTTTGGTGCTAAAGAGGCAAGCGTAGGCGAGGAGTCTCGAGGCATCAGGCAAAGGTTTCCATATCAGTACAATGAGACCAAGACCAGCAGGATGGCAGGACGGAGGTCACCATGGAGCCCAGGACGACGCCACCACCAGAGCCTTTGGCAGGCGAAGACCACCTTTAGTCAGGATAACTTGTACTAGTTGTCTCCCTTCAAATTTGGCCGTTGCGGCATCCCTTCCCACCAGCATTTGGGAAGAGGGCCAGGGCCTCTATAAATAGGGCTAGCCACCACAGTAGGAGGCCAAGGGGAAAGACGGATCTGAGGCCATTCAGATCATCCTCATCCACACAAACTCACCAAGCACAAGAGCACCTCTCCTGAGGAGGTTGTTCTTCCCTTGTAACTGTTCATCATCAGCCCAAGAGGCAATCCACCACACCACACTGGAGTAGGGTATTACACCACATCGGTGGTCCGAACCAGCATAAATCTTGTGTCCCGTTGTTCTGCGAGTTCGACGTGCTGAGCCTCGAGATTGTGGTGAGGGAGAGTGCAAAGGGGGAGAAGAGATCTTCATGCGCACCCCGGCGTTCGAACCTCGAGGGTTTTGCCGGAACCCGAAATCCGACATTTGGCGCACCAAGTAGGGGTGCGCCGAAGCCTTTCTTCCATCAGCAGACCCGCCAACGCTCTACAGCGCCGATGTTCGGCAACCCGAGGGCCGACGCCGACCACTGGGCAGCTTGGTCGGCCCGGGCGGCATTGTCCGCCCAAGAAGACCTCAACTCCGCGCTCCAGGCGACACGCACACCGCCAAATGCCACGGGGCGCGGGCGACATGGTTCGACTCCTTCCACCCTTACCCTGAGGTGCGCGCGGGCCGCCGCAAGGGCCTCAAGCTACGCCGCGGCGATGGCACCGCACACCCGACGGGAACAAGCGAACATGAGGGCCGCGCTCACAATGGCGCTGGAGCTGCTACAGTGCCGACTGATGGAGAGCAGCTGAGATGCATTGCTGCAGCGCATTGCCGAGTTGTTGGACGCCGCAGCCAGGGGTACGCCGCCTTTCTGCTCCTTGCTTATGCCTCAGGCTGCGGCTAGATCGCACGGTGGGCCTCGTCGCGCCCGCGCGCCCCCGAGCGCACCAGGAGGTTTCGTCGGCATCGGCGCAACCAGCAGCACCAGACACCCAACCGCACCTGTGCCTCCCCCGATGGGCGCAAGCATAAGCATTGCCACCCACGGCCCCGACAGGATGTCGCCCTACCATCCTCAGAGTGGCACACCGGGCTAGGCAACATGGAGCGCGGGGCACTTCAGCGAGGTTTCCGGGGCGACTGCTCCGGAGGCCTATGTGCCCTGCATGATGGACCAGGAGTACACGCTGGAAGATGACCCCAGCTCATTCCTCAAGCCGGGATGGGAAGAGGAGATGCTGGAAGTTGAGGCCTTCCAGGAGCCACCCGGGAGCCTCGCCGACCACGCCGGCGACAACAGCTATAGGGTACCAGTAATCTCTCAGGAGCAGGCTTACACTAACCATGGGTCGCAAGTGAATCAGGTCACAGCGGTGGATGACGGCCCCAGCACGGCAGCCCCCCTTCCACTAGGGGAAGCGCACTGGGGGCTGCGTGGGAGGAGCCGGGAGAAAGGCCCCTCCCAGGATCGCAAGGAGCAAGGCGTCGCCCGGAGGTAGGTCCTCTGCCGGGGAGGCACTGGAGAGCCTTCCCCCCGGCAGATGGCCCATGGTCACGAAGGGCGCCACTAGCGTCCCCTTTTCCCCTTGGCATCATCCTGGTTTCCGGACGCCCCAATGGTGGTCGAGGGCGGCGCAAGGGGGGGCTCTCGCCTAGCGATATGAAGCAAGGCTCACACATGTGAAGGTCTCCGCTCGTGACACTCTCACGTAATAATGAGTGGGGTTGTACACGCCCCAGAGTCTTCGGAGTGCCGCCCTCGGGCCTCGGGGGCTGATACGTCTCCATCGTATCTATAATTTTTGATTGTTCCATGCCAATATTATACAACTTTCATATACTTTTGGCAAGTTTTTATACTATTTTTGAGACTAACATATTGATCCAGTGCCGAGTGCCAGTTCCTGTTTTTTGCATGTTTTTTGTTTCGCAGAAAATCCATATCAAACGAAGTCCAAACAGGAGAAAAACTAACGGAGATTTTTTTTGGAATATATGTGATTTTTGGGAAGAAGAATCAACGCGAGACGATGCCCGAGGGGGCCACGATGCAGGGGGTGCGCCCCAGGGGGTCAGGCGCGCCCTGGGCCCTCGTGGCCACCCCATAAGGCAGTTGGTGCCCTACTTTCGCCGCAAGAAAGCCAATATCTGGATAAAAATCGTCTCCGAAATTCAGCCCAATCGGAGTTACGGATCTCCGGGAATATAAGAAACGGTGAAAGGGAAAAATCTGAGAACGCAGAAACAGAAAGAGATAGAGAGACAGATCCAATCTCGGAGGGGCTCTCGCCCGAGGCCATGGACCAAAGGGGAAACCCTTCTCCCATCTAGGGAGAAGGTCAAGGAATAATAATAATAATAATAATAATAATAATAATAATAATAATAATAATAATAATAATAATAATAATAATAATAATAATAATAAGAAGAAGAAGAAGAAGAAGAAGAAGGGGGCCCCTCTCCCCCTCTCTCTCGGTGGCGCTGGAACGCCGCCGGGGCCATTATCGTCACCGCAATCTACACCAACACATCCGTCATCTTCACCAATATCTTCATCGCCTTCCCCCATCTATCTACAGTGGTCCACTCTCTCGCAACCCACTGTACCCTCTACTTGAACATGGTGATTTATGCTTCATATTATTATCCAATGATGTGTTTCCATCCTATGACGTCTGAGTAGATTTTTGTTGTCCTATCGGTAATTGGTGAATTGCTATGATTGGTTTAATTTGCTTGTGGTTATGTTTCTGACCTTTGGTGCCCATCATATGACCACGCGCGTGGATCACACCATAAGGTTAGTTGTATGTTGATAGGACTATGTATTGGAGGGCAAGAGTGACAAAAGCTTCAACCTAGCATAGAAATTGATGCATACGGGATTGTAAGGGACCAATATATCTTAATGCTATGGTTGTGTTTTACCTTAATGAATGTTAGTAGTTGTGGATGCTTGCTAATAGTTCCAATCATAAGTGCATAGAATTCCATGTCAGGGATGACATGCTAGCAGTGGCCTCTCCCACATAAAACTTGCTATCAGTCTAGTAAAGTAGTCAATTGCTTAGGGACAATTTCACAACTCCTACCACCACTTTCCCAAACTCGCTATACTAACTTTATTGCTTCTTTACCTAAACAGCCCCTACTTTTTATTTACATGCTCTCTATATTCTTGCAAACCTATCCCATTACACCTACAAAGTACTTCTAGTTTCATACTCGTTCTAGGTAAAGTGAACATTAAGCGTGCGTAGAGTTCTATCGGTGGTCGATAGAACTTGAGGGAATATTTGTTCTACCTTTAGCTCCTCATTGGGTTCGACACTCTTACTTATTGAAAGAGGCTACAATTAATCCCCTATACTTGTGGGTTATCAAGACCTTTTTCTGGCGCCGTTGCCGGGGAGTTATAGCATGGGGTGAATATTCTCGTGTGTGCTTGTTTGCTATATCACTAAGTAATTTTTATTTGCTGTTCTAAGTTGTTCTCTATCTTTAGTTATGGATATGGAACACGAAATACCAAAAAAATTAGGTGTACCTGCTACTCATCGAGATGGGGAACCTCCTAAAACCCTCGATGCTGGTATGTACTACTTTGATAATCCTGAGAAAACCCCATTCAATTATGTAATGGGAGACACGTTGGATCAACGTGAACACTTTAGGGATTATCACTTGACTCAAAAAAGGAAACTATTATGGGATCAAATTCATATGTTGCATTGGTATGCTCGGGAACTATGCTTGAGATATGATTATACTTGTTGCTCTAGGATGAAGGCTCCACACCTTCCCTTTTCATGCAAATTTATTGATGATAAAACCTTGGCTTCTTATGCTAGAGGTATATATGATTACTATGATGTGGAACAAATAGAAGAATTTGTTGCTTTTATGGGTGCTTATGAAATTGAATCTTTGTTTAAAGAGTGTGAAAATTTTACCACACTTCCATCATCATCATATACATGACTTGAGCATTCATTGTCATATTGCTTTGCATGATCGTAAGATAGCTAGCATGATGTTTTCATGGCTTGTCCGTTTTTATGTCATTGCTACACTAGATCATTGCACATTCCGGTACACCGCCGGAGGCATTCATATAGAGTCATATCTTTATTCTAGTATCGAGTTGTAATATTGAGTTGTAAGTAAATAAAAGTGTGATGATCATCATTATTACAGCATTGTCCCATGTGAGGAAAGGATGATGGAAGCTATGATTCCCTCGCAAGTTGGGATGAGTGTCCGTACTTTACAAAAAAATAAAAGAGGCCAAAGAAGCCCACAAACAATTAAAAGAGGCCAAAGAACCCACCAGAAAAAGAGAAAAAAAATGAGAGAAAAGAGCGAAGGGACAATGTTACTATCCTTTTACCACACTTGTGCTTCAGAATAGCACCATGTTCTTCATAGAGAGAGTCTCTTGAGTCATCACTTTCATATACTAGTGGTAATTTTCATTATAGAACTTGGCTTGTATATTCCAATGATGGGCTTCCTCAAATGCCCGAGGTCTTCATGAGCAAGCAAGTTGGATGCACACCCACTTAGTTTCCAGTTTGAGCTTTCATACACTTATAGCTCTTAGTGCATCCGTTGCATGGCAATCCCTACTCCTCACATTGACATCAATTGATGGGCATCTCCATAGCCCGTTGATTAGCCCCGTCGATGTGAGACTTTCTCTTTTTTTCTCTTCTCCACACAACCTGCACCATCATATTCTATTCCACCTATAGTGCTATATCCATGGCTCACGCTCATGTATTGCGTGAAAGTTGAAAAGGTTTGAGAAACATCAAAAGTATGAAACAATTGCTTGGCTTGTCATCGGGGTTGTGCATGATTTGAATATTTTGTGTGGTGAAGATGGAGCATAGCCAGACTATATTTTGTAGGGATAACTTTCTTTGGCCATGTTATTTTGAAAAGACATGATTGCTTTATTAGTATGCTTGAAGTATTATTGTCTTAATGTCAAATGATAGACTATTGCTTTGAATCACTCGTGTCTTAATATTCATGCCATGATTAGATATATGACCAAGATTATGCTAGGTAGCATTCCACATCAAAAATTATATTTTTTATCATTTACCTACTCGAGGACGAGCAGAAATTAAGCTTGGGGATGCTGATACGTCTCCATCGTATCTATAATTTTTTATTGTTCCATGCCAATATTATACAACTTTCATATAATTTTGGCAAATTTTTATACTATTTTTGGGGACTAACATATTGATCCGGTGCCTAGTGACAGTTCATGTTTGCTGCATGTTTTTTGTTTCGCAGTAAATCCATATCAAACGGAGTCCAAACGGGATAAAAACTGACGGAGATTTTTTTGGAATATATGAGATTTTGGGGAAGAAAAATCAACGCGAGACGATGCCCGAGGGGGCCACGAGGCCAGGGGCGCGCCCCTAACCCTCGTGGCCACCCCGTAAGGCGGTTGATGCCCTTCTTTCGCCGCAAGATAGCTAATATCCGGATAGAGATCGTGTTAAAATTTCAGCCCGGTCGGAGTTACGGATCTTATAGGGAATATAATAAACAGTGAAAGGGCAGAATCTGAGAACCCAGAAACAGAAAGAGACAGAGAGACGGATCCAATCTTGGAGGGGCTCTCGCCCCTACGCCGCCATGGAGGCCATGGACTAGAGGGGAAACCCTTCTCCCATCTAGCGAGAAGTTCAAGGAAGAAGAAGAAGAAAAAGAAGAAGAAGGGGGCCCTCTCCCCATCTCTCCCGGTGGCGTCGGAACGCCGCCGGGGCCATCATCGTCACTACAATCTACACCAACACCTCCGTCATCTTCACCAACATCTACATCACATTCCCCCATCTATCTACAGCGGTCCAATCTCACGCAACCCGCTGTACCCTCTACTTGAACATGGTAATTTATGCTTCATATTATTATCCAATGATGTGTTGCCATCCTATGATGTCTGAGTAGATTTTCGTTGTCCTATCGGTAATTGGTGAATTTCTATGATTGGTTTAATTTGCTTGTGGCTATGTTTCTGTCCTTTGGTGCCCATCATATGAGCGCGTGCGTGGATCACACCATAGGGTTAGTTGTATGTTGATAGGACTACGTATTGGAGGGCAAGAGTGACAGAAGCTTCAACCTAGCATAGAAATTGATGCATACGGGATTGAAGGGGGGCCAATATATCTTGATGCTATGGTTAGGTTTTAACTTAATGAACGTTAGTAGTTGCGGATGCTTGCTAATAGTTCCAATCATAAGTGCATAGAATTCCAAGTCAGGGGTGACATGCTAGCAGTGGCCTCTCCCACATAAAACTTGTTATCGGTCTAGTAAACTAGTCAATTGCTTAGGGACAGTTTCGTAACTCCTACCACCACTTTTCCACACTCGCTATACTAACTTTATTGCTTCTTTACCTAAACAGCCGCTAATTTTTATTTACATGCTCTCTATATTCTTGCAAATCTATCCCGTTACACCTACAAAGTACTTCTAGTTTCATACTTGTTCTAGGTAAAGCGAACGTTAAGCGTGCGTAGAGTTGTCTCGGTGATCGATAGAACTTGAGGGAATATTTGTTCTACCTTTAGCTCCTCATTGGGTTCGACACTCTTACTTATCGAAAGAGGCTACAATTGATCCCCTATACTTGTGGGTTGTTAAGACCTTTTTCTGGCGCCGTTGCCGGGGAGTTATAGTGTGGGGTGAATATTCTCGTGTGTGCCTGTTAGCTTTATCACTAATTAATTTTTATTTTCTGTTCTAAGTTGTTCTCTATCTTTAGTTATGGATATGGAACATGAAATACCAAAAAAATTAGGTGTACCTTCTACTCATGGAGATGGGGAACCTCCTAAAACCCTCGATGCTGGTTATGTGAAAAATATTATGTACTACTTTGATAATCCTGAGAAAACACCATTAAATTATGTAATGGGAGACATGTTGGATCAACGTCAACACTTTAGGTATTATTGCTTGACTCACAAAGGGAAACTATTATGGGATCAAATTCATATGTTGCATTGGTATGCTCGGGAACTATGCTTGAGATATAATTATACTTATTTCTCTAGGATGAAGGCTCCACACCTTCCCTTTTCATGCAAATTTAATGATGATAAAACCTTGGCTTCTTATGCTAGACGTATATATGATTAATATGATGTGGAACAAATAGAAGATTTTGTTGCTTTTATGAGTGCTTATGAAATTGAATCTTTGTTTAAAGAGTGTGAAAATTTTACCACACTTCCATCATCATCATATACATGACTTGACATATTGCTTTGCATGATCGTAAGATAGCTAGCATGATGTTTTCATGGCTTGTCTGTTTTTTATGTCATTGCTACGCTAGATCATTGCACATCCCGGTACACCGCCGGAGGCATTCATATAGAGTCATATCTTTGGTCTAGTATCGAGTTGTAATATTGAGTTGTAAGTAAATAAAAGTGTGATGGTCATCATTATTAGAGCATCGTACCATGTGAGGAAAGGATGATGGAAGCTATGATTCCCTCACAAGTTGTGATGAGTGTCCGGACTTTACAAAAAATAAAAGAGGCCAAACAAGCCCACAAAAAATTAAAAGAGGCCAAAGAAGCCCACCAAAAAAGGAGAAAAAAATTAGAGAAAAGAGAGAAGGGACAATTTTACTATCCTTTTACCACACTTGTGCTTCAGAATAGCACCATGTTCTTCATATAGAGAGCCTCTTGAGTCATCACTTTCATATACTAGTGGGAATTTTCATTATAGAACTTGGCTTGTATATTCCAATGATGGGCTTAATCAAATGCCCGAGGTCTTCATGAGCAAGCAAGCTGGATGCATACCCACTTAGTTTCCAGTTTGATCTTTCATACACTTATAGCTCTTAGTGCATCCATTGCATGACAATCCCTACTCCTCACATTGACATCAATTGATGGGCATCTCCATAGCCCGTTGATTAGCCGCGTCGATGTGAGACTTTCTCCTTTTTTTTGTCTTCTCCACACAACCTCCGCCATCATATTCTATTCCACCTATAGTGCTATATCCATGTCTCACGCTCATGTATTACGTGAAAGTTGAAAAGGTTTGAGAAACGTCAAAAGTATGAAACAATTGCTTGGCTTGTCATCGGGGTTGTGCATGATTTGAATATTTTGTGTGGTGAAGATGCAGCATAGCCAGACTATATGATTTTGTAGGCATAACTTTCTTTGGCCATGTTATTTTGAAAAGACATGATTGCATTATTAGTATGCTTGAAGTATTATTGTCTTAATGTCAAATGATAGACTATTGCTTTGAATCACTCATGTATTAGTATTCATGCCATGATTAGATATATGACCAAGATTATGCTAGGTAGCATTCCACATCAAAAATTATCTTTTTTATCATTTACCTACTCGAGGACGGGCAGGAATTAAGCTTGGGGATGCTGATACGTCTCTGTCGTATCTATAATTTTTTATTGTTCCATGCCAATATTATACAACTTTCATATACTTTTGGCAACTTTTTATACTATTCTTGGGGACTAACATATTGATCCAGTGCCCAGTGCCAGTTCATGTTTGTTGTATGTTTTTTGTTTCGCAGTAAATCCATATCAAACGGAGTCCAAACGGGATAAAACTGACGGAGATTTTTTCTGGAATATATGTGATTTTTGGGAAGCAAAATCAACGCGAGACGATGCCCGAGGGGGTCATGAGGCAGGGGGCGCGCCCCTGA
The DNA here is from genome assembly GCF_002162155.2 of Triticum dicoccoides. NCBI lineage: Eukaryota > Viridiplantae > Streptophyta > Magnoliopsida > Poales > Poaceae > Triticum > Triticum dicoccoides. The sequence goes on from NC_041388.1 coordinate 511,447,252, forward strand.
CCCTCGTGGCCACCCCGTAAGGCGGTTCATGCCCTTCTTTCACCGTAAGAAAGCTAATATCCAGATAGAGATCGTTTGAAATTTCTGCCCAATCGGAGTTACGGATCTCCGGGAATATAAGAAACGGTGAAAGGGCAGAATCTAAGAACACGGAAACAGAAAGAGATAGAGAGACAGATCCAATCTCGGAGGGGCTCTCGCCACTCCGCCGCCATGGAGGCCATGGACCAGAGGGGAAACCCTTCTCCCATCTAGGGAGAAGGTCAAGGAAGAAGAAGAAGAAGGGGGCCCTCTCCCCCTCTCTTCCGGTGGCGCCGGAACGCCGCCGGGGCCATCTTTGTCACTGCAATCTACACCAACACCTCCGTCACCTTCACCAACATCTTCATCACATTCCCCCATCTATCTACAGAGGTGCACTCTCCCGCAACCCGTTGTACCCTCTACTTGAACATGGTGATTTATGCTTCATATTATTATCCAATGATGTGTTGCCATCCTATGATGTCTGAGTAGATTCTCGTTGTCCTATCGATAATTGGTGCATTGCTGTGATTGGTTTAATTTGCTTGTGCTTATGTTGATGTCCTTTGGTGCCCATCATATGAGCGCGCGTGTGGATCCCACCATAGGGTCGGTTGTATGTTGGTAGGGCTATGTATTGGAGGGCAAGAGTGACAGAAGCTTCAACCTAGCATAGAAATTGATGCATACGGGATTGAAGGGGGACCAATATATCTTAATGCTATGGTTGGGTTTTACCTTAATGAATGTTAGTAGTTGCGGATGCTTGCTAATAGTTCCAATCATAAGTGCATAGAATTCCAAGTCAGGGATGACATGCTAGCAGTGGCCTCTCCCACATAAAACTTGCTATCGGTCTAGTAAAGTAGTCAATTGCTTAGGGACAATTTCACAACTCCTACCACCACTTTTCCACACTCTCTATACTAACTCTATTGCTTCTTTACCTAAACAGCCCCTACTTTTTATTTACGTGCTCTCTATATTCTTGCAAACCTATCCCGTTACACCTACAAAGTACTTCTAGTTTCATACTTGTTCTGGGTAAAGCGAATGTTAAGCGTGCGTAGAGTTGTATCGGTGGTCGATAGAACTTGAGGGAATATTTGTTCTACCTTTAGCTCCTCATTGGGTTCGACACTCTTACTTGTCGAAAGAGGCTACAATTGATCCCCTATACTTGTGGGTTATCAAGACCTTTTTCTGGCACCATTGCCGAGGAGTTATAGCGTGGGGTGAATATTCTTGTGTGTGCTTGTTTGCTTTATCACTAAGTAATTTTCATTTGCTGTTATAAGTTTTTCTCTATCTTTATTATGTATATGGAACCCGAAATACCAAAAAAAAATTAGGTGTACCTGCTACTCATGGAGATGGTGAACCTCCTAAAACCCTCGATGTTGGTTATGTGAAAAATATTATGTACTACTTCCATAATAATGAGAAAACCCCATTCAATTATGTAATGGGAGACACGTTGGATCAACGTGAATACTTTAGGGATTATCGCTTGACTCAAAAAGGGAAACTATTATGGGATCAAATTCATATGTTGCATTGGTATGCTCGGGAACTATGCTTGAGATATGATTATACTTGTTGCTCTAGGATGAAGGCTCCACACCTTCCTATTTCATGCAAATTTAATGATGATAAAACCTTGGCTTCTTATTCTAGAGGTATATATGATTACTATGATGTGGAACAAATAGAAGAATTTGTTGCTTTTATGGGTGCTTATGAAATTGACTCTTTGTTTAAAGAGTGAAAAATTTGATGATTCAGTTTAAATACCTAAAAATTTAGCTATCCTTAAATATTGCTATGAGAATTATGAATTCAATTCTGATATTGATGATTTTATCGAGAGATTCTCCGCTATCCAAGAAGAGACTAATATTTTGCAGGAGTCTATGGAAGAAGAAATGAATGATATTGTGAGCTCATTGGATGAAAAAGATGAGGGGGAGAGCGAAGAACAAAAGGAGGAAGAGCGGATTGATCACCCGTGCCCACCTTCTAATGAGAGTAACTCTTCAACTCATACATTGTTTAATTTCCCTTCATGCTTATCGAAGGATGATTGTTATGATCCCGGTGATTCTCTTGAAATATCCCTTTTTGATGATGCTTGTTATGCTTGTGGCCATGATGCCAATATGAATTATGCTTATGGAGATGAACTTGCTATAGTTCCTTATGTTAAACATGAAATTGTTGCTATTGCACCCACGCATGATAGTCCTATTATCTTTTTGAATTCTCCCGACTACACTATACCGGAGAAGTTTGCACTTATTAAGGATTATATTGATGGGTTGAGTTTTACTATTACACATGATGATTTTGATAGATATAATATGCATGTGCTTGCTGCTCCTACTTGCAATTATTTTTAGAGAGGAACTACATCTCCGCCTCTTTATGTTTCCAATACGAAAAAATTGCAAGAAACTGTTTACACTATGCATTGGCCTTTACTATGTGTGCATGAATTGTTCTTTTATGACATGCCGATGCATAGGAAGAGAGTTAGACTTCGTTGTTACATGATATATGTTACTTTGTGCTCACTACTAAATTACAAATCATTGTTAATTAAAATTGGGTTTGATATAACTTGGGATCTAGGTGGATCCATTACTTGAGCACTATATGCCTAGCTTAATGGCTTTAAAGAAAGCGCTGCCAGGGAGACAACCCGGAAGTTTTAGAGAGTCATTTATTTCTGTTGAGTGTTTTTATATAGTTTAAAAACAAAACAAAAATTAAATAGGGGAACCCAAAACTTTTCAAAAAGGGAAGTGAAAGTGAGAAACAAGCATTGTTGAAGTGGGGGAACTCCTTGAACTTTGTTCATGCTCACGAAAACTTTGTGAATCTTGATTACAGAAAAATTTCAAAAAAAATAATTCTCCCCTTGTACAATTCCATTGTATTATAAAAATAATGTGCCAAGATTTGCCTTTAGGATGTTTATGTTGCTTGTTGGTTTGTGCGGTGCAGAACAGAAACTTTGGCTGTAGTGCGCGATTTTACATTTTTTACTGGAACGTCAAACGGTTCTAAAACTTCTTGCACTATCTTTATATACAAATTGTTTATTTTTCCTAATTTTTCAGAACTTTTGGAGTACCAGAAGTATGGTGAATGTTCAGATTACTACAGACTATCCTGTTTAAGACAGATTCTGTTTTTGATGCATTGTTTGCTTGTTTTGATGAAACTACCGATTTCTATCAGTGGATTAAGCCATGGAAAAGTTATATTACAGTATCTACAATGTAAAAACAAAATATGAATTGGTTTGCAACAGTACTTAGAGTAGTGATTTTATTTATTATACTAACGGATCTTACCGAACTTTCTATTAAGTTTTGTGTGATTGAAGTTTTCAAGTTTTGGGATAGATCACGATGGATGAAGGAATAAGGAGTGGCGAGAGCCTAAGATTGGGGATGCCCGAGGCACCCCAAGGAAGTATTCAAGGACTCCCAAGCAACCAGACTTAGGGATGCCCCAGAAGGCATCCCCTCTTTCTTCTACCAATCATCGGTAATTTTACTTGGAGCTATATTTTTATTCGTCACATGATATGCGTAAATCTTGCAGCATCTTTTGCATTTAGTTTTCACTTTTCTTTGATGCACCATGCTGGTATGAGATAGTCCTTGGTTAATTTATAGAATGCTAATTGCACTTCACTTATATCTTTTGAGTATGGCTTTATAGAATGCTTCATGTGCTTCACTTATATCTTTTGAAGTTTGGATTGCCTGTTTCTCTTCACATAGAAAACCGCCATTTGTAGAATGCTCTTTTGCTTCACTTATATTTGTTAGAGCATGGGCATATCTTTTGTAGAAAGAATTAAAGTCTCTGGCTTCACTTATATATATTTAGAGAGATGTCAGGAACTGGTCATTCACATGGTTAGTCATAAAATCCTACATAAAACTTGTAGATCACTGAATATGATATGTTTGATTCCTTGAAATAGTTTTGCGATATAAAGATGGCGATATTAGAGTCATGCTAGTGGGTAGTTATGGAATGTAGAAATACTTGTGTTGAAGTTTGTGATTCTTGTAGCATGCACGTATGGTGAACCATTATGTAACGAAGTTGGAGCATGAGGTATTTACTTATTGTCTTCCTTATGAGTGGCGGTCGGGGATGAGCGATGGTCTTTACCTACCAATCTATCCCCCTAGGAGCATGCGTGTAGTACTTTGTTTCGATGACTAATAAATTTTTGCAATAAGTATGTGAGTTCTTTATGACTAATGTTGAGTCCATTAATTATACGCACTATCACCCTTCCATCATTGCTAGCCTCTTCGGTACCGTGCATTGGCCTTTCTCACCACAAGAGTTGGTCCAAAATTCGCCGGTGCATCCAAACCCCGTGTATGATACGCTCGGTCACACATAAGCCTCCTTATATCTTCCTCAAAACAGCCACCATACCTACCTATCATGGCATTTCCATAGCCACTCCGAGATATATTGCCATGCAACTTCCATCATCATCATATACATGACTTGAGCATTCATTGTCATATTGCTTTGCATGATCGTAAGATAGCTAGCATGATGTTTTCATGGCTTGTCCATTTTTTGATGTCATTGCTACGCTAGATCATTGCACATCCCGGTACACCGCCGGAGGCATTCATATAGTCATATTTTGTTCTAGTAACGAGTTGTAATATTGAGTTCTAAGTAAATAAAAGTGTGATGATCATCATTATTAGAACATTGTCCCATGTGAGGTTATCAAAATAAAAGTGGCCAAAGAAGCCCCCAAAAAGAGAGAGGGGCCAAAGAAGCCTACAAAAAAGAAAAGAAAAAGAGAGAGAAAAATAAAAATGAGAGAAAAGAGAGAAGGGACAATGTTACTATCCTTTTACCACACTTGTGCTTCGGAGTAGCACCATGTTCTTCATATAGAGAGTCTCTTGAGTTATCACTTTCATATACTAGTGGGAATTTTCATTTTAGAACTTGGCTTGTATATTCCGATGATGGGCTTCCTCAAATGCCCGAAGTCTTCATGAGCAAGCAAGTTGGATGCACACCCACTTAGTTTCTAGTTTGAGCTTCCATACACTTATAGCTCGTAGTGCATCCGTTGCATGGCAATCCCTACTCCTCATATTGACATCAATTGATGGGCATCTCCATAGCCCGTTGATTAGCCGCGTCAAAGTGAGACTTTCTCCTTTTTGTCTTCTCTACACAACCTCCATCATTGTATTATATTCCACCTATAGTGCTATGTCCATGGCTCACGCTCATGTATTGCGTGAAAGTTGAAAAGGTTTGAGAACGTAAAAGTTATGAAACAATTGCTTGGCTTGTCATCGGGGTTTTGCATGATTTGAATATTTTGTGTGGTGAAGATGAAGCATAGCCAGACCATATGATTTTGTAGGGATTACTTTCTTTGGCCATGTTATTTTGAAAAGACATGATTGCTTTATTAGTATGCTTGAAGTATTATTGTCTTAATATCAAATGATAGACTATTGCTTTGAATCACTCGTGTCTTAATATTCATGCCATGATTAGATTACATGATCAAGATTATGCTAGGTAGCATTCCGCATAAATTATCTTTTTTATCATTTACCTACTCGAGGATGAGCAGGAATTAAGCTTGGGGGTGCTGATACATCTCCGTCGTATCTATAATTTTTGATTGTTCCATGCCAATATTATACAACTTTCATATACTTTTGGCAACTTTTTATACTATTTTTGAGACTAACATATTGATCCAGTGCCCAGTGCCAGTTCCTGTTTGTTGCATGTTTTTTATTTCAGAGAAAATCCATATCAAACAGAGTACAAACGGGATATAAACCGACGAAGAATTTTTTTGGAATATATGTGATTTTTGGGAAGAAGAATCAACGCGAGACGATGCCTGAGGGGGCATGAGGCAGGGGGCGCACCCCAGGGGGTCAGGAACGCCCTGGGCCCTTGTGGCCACCGCGTAAGGTGGTTGGTGCCCTTCTTTCGCCGCAATAAAGCCAATATCTGGATAAAAATCGTGTCCAAAACTCAGCCCAATTGGAGTTACGGATCTCCGAGAATTTAAGAAACGGTGAAAGGGCATAATCAGGGAATGCAGAAACAGAAAGAGACAGAGAGACAGATCCAATCTCAGAGGGGCTCTCGCCCCTCCACCACCATGGAGGCCATGGACCAGAGAGGAAACCCTTCTCCCATCTAGGGAGAAGGTCAAGGAAGAAGAAGAAGAAGAAGGGGGGCCCTCTCCCCCTCTCTCCCGGTGGCGCCGGAACGCCGCCGGGGCCATCATCGTCACCGCAATCTACACCAACACCTCTGTCATCTTCACCAACATATTCATCACCTTCCCCCATCTATCTACAGCAGTCCACTCTCCCGCAACCCGCTGTACCCTCTACTTGAACATGGTGCTTTATGCTTCATATTATTATCCAATGATGTGTTGTCATCCTATGATGTCCGAGTAGATTTTTGTTGTCCTATCGATAATTGGTGAATTGCTATGATTGGTTTAATTTTCTTGTGGTTATGTTGCTGTCCTTTGGTGCCCATCATATGAGCGCGTGTGTGGATCACACCATAGGGTCAGTTGTATGTTGATAGGACTATGTATTGGAGGGCAAGAGTGATAGAAGCTTCAACCTAGCATAGAAATTGATGCATACGGGATTGAAGGGGGACCAATATATCTTAATGCTATGGTTGGGTTTTACCTTAATGAATGTTAGTAGTTGCGGATGCTTGCTAATAGTTCCAATCATAAGTGCATAGAATTCGAAGTCAGGGATGACATGCTAGCAGTGGCCTCTCCCACATAAAACTTGCTATCGGTCCAGTAAAGTAGTCAATTGCTTAGGGACAATTTCGCAACTCCTAACACCACTTTTCCACACTCGCTATACTAACATTATTGCTTCTTTACCTAACAGCCCCTACTTTTTATTTGCGTGCTCTCTATATTCTTGCAAACCTATCCCATTACACCAACAAAGTACTTCAAGTTTCATACTTGTTCTAGGTAAAGCGAACGTTAAGCGTGCGTAGAGTTGTATCGGTGGTCAATAGAACTTGAGGGAATATTTGTTCTACCTTTAGCTCCTCGTTGGGTTTGACACTCTTACTTATCGAAAGAGGCTACAATTGATCCCCTATACTTGTGGGTTATCAGGGGCTCCCGCCCACGTCCTAGTGGAAGCACCATGCTCCGCGCTGGCCGTCAACACTGTGCCCCAATGACTATGCTCACGACCAGTGAAAGCACTTAGCTCCGCACTGGTGGGAAGACAAGAAGACTAGCTAGGTGCCGAACACGGCCATTTGCTTTTGACCTCTTTTCTGTAGCTCACACTTGCAACTTTTGATCTTGAATTTGAAGCTGCATTTCCATTGGCAATCGTGGGGGGCATCTTTTCTCGCTCGCGTTGATTTTGTGAGTTTCTGGATTCATGTTTTGCTTGATATTCGCGTCCGCTATCTCCCCCCTTCCGAGCACCTCGCGAGTGGGGGTTGGCAGCGGCATACACCCACTATGCGCGCGCATCGCCAATGCTGGTGCTTGCTTCTCGCGAGGCTCTCTCGGGTGGACCGGCGGACCCCTCAGGAAACCGAAACCTCGCGAGCTCGTGAGGGGCTCCCTTCAGAAGGAATGCACATCCGCAGCTACCAAATCAGATTGATGTTTGGCTGAACCAAAGTAAGTTACGGAAGCAAGCCTGCAAGGGGTGTCATGAGCACACAAAAGTGCGCTTTAAGCCTAGCCTAGGGAATAAAGTGGTAGTCTATTTACATGAGGGGCTTCCCCTCCCCAAAATGCTCTTACATTGTGAGGGGTCGTACCCAAGCTTTTGCGTGCAGGTTCAAAATAAAGGAGCACGGGATCAGTCGGACATATGCTCACCTCATCTCCCAAATCGCTTCTGGACAGGCTGCTGGCGCCGTCGCTATCGCTCTCTTCACCGCCATCAACCACGCCGCCATCAACCACGTCACCCTCATCCGCCGCGAACACCACCGCGTCATCATCAGAAGCAAAGGCCCTAACAAGAGCATCCACATTTTCGTCCACTCAGTGTGCTAGGTTGCCCCGGATGACCTTAGGCACTGGGGCAATGGTGGCGTCAAAATCAAAGTTAGGATTGGTGTTCAAGAGATGGCTGAAGACGCGGGAGAATGCGCACCCGAGGAGGCCCTGGCTCTTTTCGTCCACAAACTCGCGAGCCCTCTCACCTTAGTTTTCCAGGCGCGTCACGACTGATAACCCACAAGTGTAGGGGATCGCAACAGTTTTCAAGGGTAGAGTATTCAACCCAAATTTATTGATTCGACACAAGGGGAGGCAAAGAATATTCTCAAGTATTAGCAGCTGAGTTGTCAATTCAACCACACCTGGAAACTTAATATCTGCAGCACAGTGTTTAGTAGCAAAGTAATATGATAGTGGTGATAACGGTAGCAAAAGGTAACCATAGTGAAAGTAATGTTTTTGGTATTTTGTAGTGATGATAGCAATAGCAACGGGAAAGTAAATAAGCGAAGAACAATATATGGAAAGCTCGTAGGCAATGGATCGGTGATAGAGAATTATGCCGGATGCGGTTCATCATGTAACAGTCATAACCTAGGGTGACACAGAACTAGCTCCAGTTCGTTGATATAATGTAGGCATGTATTCCGAATATAGTCATACGTGCTTATGGAAAAGAACTTGCATGACATCTTTTGTCCTACCCACCTGTTGCAGCGGGGTCCTTATGGAAACTAAGGGATATTAAGGCCTCCTTTTAATAGAGAACCGGAACAAAGCATTAACACATAGTGAATACATGAACTCCTCAAACTACGGTCATGACCGGTAAGTATCCCGATTATTGTCACCTCGGGGTTAACGGATCATAACACATAATAGGTGACTATAGACTTGCAAGATAGGATCAAGAACACTCATATATTGATGAAAACATAATAGGTTCAGATCTGAAATCATGGCACTCGGTCCCTAGTGACAAGTATTAAGCATAGCAAAGTCATAGCAACATCAATCACAGAACATAGTGGACACTAGGGATCAAACCCTAACAAAACTAACTCGATTACATGATAGATCCCATCCAACCCATCACCGTCCAGCAAGCCTACGATGGAATTACTCACGCACGGCGGTGAGCATCATTAAATTGGTGATGGAGGATGGTTGATGATGACGATGGCGACGGATCCCCCTCTCCGGAGCCCCGAACGGACTCCAGATCAGCCCTCCCGAGAGGTTTTAGGGCTTGGCGGCGGCTCCGTATCGTAAAACGCGATGATTTCTTCTCTCTGATTTTTTCTCCCCGAAACTCAATATATGGAGTTGGAGTTGGCGTCGGAGAGGCAACAGGGGGCCCACGAGGTAGGGGGCGCGCCCCCACCCTCGTGGAGAGATGGTGGGCCCCCTGTCCTTCATCTTTTGCAGGTATTTTTCTTATTTTCTGCAAAGTGGCTCCGTGAAGTTTCAGGTCATTCCGAGAACGTTTGCTCCTGCACATAAATAACACCATGGTAATTCTGCTGAAAACAGTGTCAGTCCGGGTTAGTTCCATTCAAATCATGCAATTTAGAGTCCAAAACAAGGGCAAAAGTGTTTGGAAAAGTAGATACGTTGGAGACGTATCAACGACGTTGTCGAATAAGCGAAGATGGCTGGCGTAGACCTCGGCATGTGGATGGGGAGTGTGCTCATCGCAGGTGGTACCAAGCACCTGATTGGCCCTCGTCCTGAGGTCCCGAAGCATGGGAACATGCTTGCGCAGTAGCATCTACCGGTGAAGCGCCTCCTCCCTGCTCTGCTGCGCGAAGGACTCGGTGCCAGCAACCCGCTGCTGAAGAGAGAGCAGCTCGGCATAGGCGGAGGCCAGCTCAGCCTGCACCGAGATCAGGGCAGCTGCGGCGGCTTTCTCGCATTGTTCCGCCTCAGCCAGCCCTGACCTGAGGGCAGCGGTCCTGCCCACAACTTCGGCTTCCACGAGCTTCAGCTTCAGGTCGTACCTGCCAGCAAGATCCGCGCGAGCCTCGGCCACCCTGCGGTCAACCTCCTCCTGGGCCCTGGCCTCACGTGCACTGACGGCATCTTCTGCTTGGGCGACCTGTCGCTCCATTGTCTCCAACTGCTCGAACTCGAGGCTACGCTCCATGGCCTCCAGCAGCGTGCTTCTTCGCGCCTGAAGATCTCCTCCTCGTCGGACGGTGCGCCCTTCATCAATGCTAAGGCGGCTTTGCGCGCCTCCACCTGCTGCTCCAAGGAGGCGTTCAAGGCCTGGAGCTCCCGCCTGCGCTCCTCGGCAATTGCACGATGATAGTCTGCCTCCCTGGCCTCCTCCAAGGCTCAGGCGCTGGCCTCGCACGAGGTTGCTAGGGATGCCTCGGCCTTCGCATTGGCGTGCTCACGCTGAAGGTGCCCGAGGTTGATATCCACCTTCAGTTGATGCCACTCCTCCACCAGCCGGAGACCCTCAGCCTCAAGGCACGCATCAACATCCACGAGTTCTCTGCCGAGCTGGCTCATCGCGCCCATTGTCTCCTGAAAGAGCTCATGGCAGATGACACTCCGCTCGTGCGCAAACTTAACCGCGCGACCGGGTCCGTCCCCCGCAGCGGGGGTTGCCGACGGGATCCGAAGCGGCTCACCCCCTTTCAGCAGGGGGCTGGGGGCTGGCACCTCCCGGGTCATCGAACGGGCTTCGGTAGGGGCCTAGATGGGTTGAGGCCCATTGCTCAAAGAAGAAGCCGGGATCAAAGTTATCCAGCCGCCGTCCATAACCAGAGGAGGATCCCTTGGCACACTTGTCGCACCCCAGGCAAGGCCACGAACGAGAGACGACAAAGGTGCAGGCTCAAGGCGCCAGGCCTAGCGTGTTTGCCTCTCCGGCCGACCTAGCGCCGGGTGCGGCATGCTGGCTTGGGGCGCTCAAGGCCAGCGGGGGATTCGAGGCAGGAGGAGATTGCTTCCTGGGAGACTTTGCCGCCTTAGCAGAAGGGACCCTAAGGAGCCACGATTAGGAGGGGAAGTAGCACTCGAGAAATTACAAAGATAAGGTACTCACTCGTCTATGGAGATATACTTCCTCTGCTCCAACGGTCGGAAGGCATCACTGCTGCAGCTTGGAGACCCTTTCCTCTTGCGGAGCGCATCAAAGTCCAGACGGAGCCGGCCGAAGCCTTGGACACGGCAACCAGCACAGGGCACGGCTGCTGAGGCGCCCGAGGAGACGACCTCAGGAGTGCTGGGCTGAGGGGAGCCCTCTGGCTCCGCCTCATGATGACCTGCTGAGACCTTGGAGGCTTCGGCCTCAGGAGCAGCAGATTGCGTCGCCCCCTCAGCTATCACCCCGGGGCAAGAGTCACGGGCTCTCGGGGATGGCACCTCAGGAGCCTCGAGCGGTGTCGATGCCTCAGCACCCGCGCCTCCGGCCTCTAGCGGTGCTCGCCCCCCTGCATCCACTCTTGGGCTAAGTTCGGCGCTGCCGGCAAGGAGTGGAACCACGGAGACAGGGTTCTTGCGGGGCCCTTCAGGGCCGACTGGACGCAGCCCCCATTCATCGAAGTGGGGCATCTGCCCCGCAAACTCCACCTTGTTTGAGCAGCAGTACAAAAGACAGCCCTCCTGCGGCATATCGGATGGCGAGGCGTCGCCCGTCAGGACCTCGAGCGCTGTTCTTTGTGCCTCGGGCGGAAGCCCCGACTCCTGAAGCCTCATGCGATCCTGGCCACCGGACAAGGCCCACATCAGCCAGGAATGGTGCTGGAGTGGGGCGACGTGGCATTGGAGGAACTCCTTCGTCACCATGGGCGTAATCACGTCGAGATATTTCAGCCTCTTCAACCGGAGCCAGACAAAGGCAAGGCGGGGGTCCGCGAGCTTCTCGTGGCCCCAGCCAGAGCTGGGGACGGCGGGCGCCAAAGGGGGCGAGAGCAGGGGGCTGAGCACACCGACGTCCACAAACACCCACCGTGTCTGAAACTCGCTTGTGGATGGTGGAAGCTCAAAATCAATCCCCAAGCCAGCCGTCGCAGCCATGGCCTAGAAGCTCAAGCATCCTGAGCACTACCGAGGGCTAGCCAGGTGCAGCAAGAAGAAATGGCACAATAGGGCCACGGAAGGGGGAATGCCCACCATGGGCCTCGCAGATGAAAGCAAAAACAGCGAGAAGGGAGACTAATTAGGGATCTAGGTGCAACATATGGATCTGATAGTGGGAGAGCATAGCGTTGAAGAAGGCGGACAAGGGAGGAACCAGGCCAGCCCACGTCGATGAAGAATTGGACTTCGGTGGCTGTCCTATCGACGGAGGCGCGGGATGTGGGCCAAGCTGCCATCCTCCCCCATTCGTTGAAGTCAGCGGCGAGCGCATGGCGCACCTTGTCCATGGCTTCCCGGTTGAGCACCAACGACGGGACTGCGACGGGTTCAACGGCCGGGGGTGGCCCGGCTGAAGACTGAGACTTCTTCTTCCCCTTCTCTGTTCGCCAGGGCGCCATGGCAACAAGGAGGGCCGAGCTCGGGACAGATTGGAAGAGGAGGTTATTGTTTTGAAAAGGCGGGAGAGTTGGAGGGGCGCGTCACCGGCAATGGGGGAATAACTGTGTAAGTCATGGTGGCCGCCAATCTAGGCGGATATCAAGGTTGCATGGGGAAGCGGGGCCGCCCACGTCCCGTCAATCGCCATGTGTCAACCAAGGCCGCAGGCTGTTGGGGCCCGCGGCGCTCCACACTTTCCCCTTGGCTTCGCCGCAAAGCCAAGTCCGAGCACGCCTTGGGCCCATGGGCTACTGTCGGCATCCTAGGAACGGGGGTCCCCAGACTTGCCTACCTGCGGCCCACGGCGTGGCTCCGCCAGTGGCCCCGTACGGCCCATCTTCACCAGCAAACACTCAAGACCCTCGCGAGGGGCCGAGCCTCACGAGGGGCTGAGCCTCGCGAGGCTGACGACACAAGGCCTCCTTGGGGGCGGCCTCACCAGGCTAGCTCGCGAGGAGCAGAGAGACCAAGGCAAGGGGCACCTCGTGAGGTTCCTGTGATGCAAGCTATGACGACCGGGGCTAGGCGGGCGCCAGCGCGCACAGTGTCCTCCTTTCCTCTTTGGTGCTAAAGAGGCAAGCGCAGGCGAGGAGTCCCGAGGCATCAGGCAAAAGTTTCCATATCAGTGCAATGAGACCAAGACCAGCAGGGCGGCAGGACGGAGGTCACCATGGAGCCTGTCGGCGTTCTGGGAACGGGGGTCCCCAGACTTGCCTGCCTGCGGCCTGCGGCGTGGCTCAAGTGTGGGCCCAGCACGGCCCATCTTCATCAGCACAAGACTCAAGACCCTCGCGAGGGGCCAAGCCTCGTGAGGCAGACGACACGGCACCTCCTCAGGCGAAGCCTCATCAGGCTGGCTCGCGAGGAGGCGGAGACATCAAGGCGGGGTAGCAGGCGGGTGCCAGTGCGCGCAGCGTCCTTCTTTCCTCTTCGGTGCAAAGGGGACAAGCGTATCCGCGGAGTACCGAGGCATCAGGCAAAGGTTGCCACTTCGGTGCAACGAGACCAAGGCCAGAGAGGACTACAATACGGAGGTCACCATGGAGCCCAGCACGGCGTCACCACCAGAGCCTTTGGCAGGCGAAGACCGCTTTTGTCAGGATGGATGTACTAGCTGTCCCCCTTCAAATTAGCCCGCCATTGTTAGATCCCTTCCCGCTCAATATTTGGGGAGAGGATCAGGGCCTCTATATATAGGACTAGCCACCCACACGGCAAAAAGGGGGTTGGACCGAACGATCGGCAAGAAAGAGAGAGAGAGAGAGAGAAAGGTGACTGAGCTCCTCCTAGCAGCTCATCACCCGGCCAAGAACAGACCCTCGCGAGGCTGTTCTTCCTTGTATTGTTCGTCCACACCAGCCCCAGGAGGCAATCCACAAACCACACACTGGAGTAGGGTATTACACCACAACGGTGGCCCGAACCAGTATAAACCTTGTGTCTCTTGCATGCTTCGTGCAGTAGATTAGTTCCTTGTGAGACGGAGGGGTTAAGGGCGTAATCTCCGCGCGCACCCCAGTGTTCGAACCTTAAGGGTCTGCCGGAACCCGGAATCCGACATTTGGCGCGCCAGGTAGGGGTGCGCCGGAATTCACCCTCCACCGCTCCGTGCCTCGCCGCGTCTTCGTCACCATGCCCGGCGACCAGGAGGGCAATCCTGACCCATGGGCCACGTGGCCCGTCCGCGTGGAACTGCTCGCCGCGGGCGACCCCGCGCCCCAGGCAGCTTGTGGTCCGCAGGGCGCTGCGGGCCGCGGGCGACACGGACAGACTTCGACGACCCTCACGCCGCGGCAGGCTCGGTCGGCGGCCAGGGCCTCCAATCTCGCCACGACAACGACACCATACACCCGACGGGAGCAGGCGAACTCAAGGGCCGCACTTACGGTGGCACGAGAACTGCTACGGTGCAGACTACTGGAGGGCGGCCATGACGTGCTGTTGGAGCGGGTGGCGGAGCTCCTAGGCTTCGCCGCCTCGGGGGCTCACCCCTTCTCCACCCAGCTCCCATCTCAAGCCCTTGGCAGCCCGCACGGGGGCTCCGTGCGGACCCGCGGGCCCCAAGGCTACTCCGACGCCAGTGAAGCTGTCAGCACCTGGCCGGTGGCGGCGCTGCCCTCGCCGCCGGCCCGCGAAGAAGAAGGACATGACGCGACCTGTGGCCCCAGACGACGGCCGCGTTGCCACCCCGCGGCAGGCGTGGCAGGCAGGACTGCATGGCGCGCGGGGCGTCACGGCTCGGCGTATGGGATGATGGCGACGGAGGAGTACGTGCCCCTCATGATGGACCAAGGGCACCCTCACGAGGACGGACAAGGCTCACTCCTCGGCCCGAGCTGGGGGGACGAGGCGATGGAGGCGGAGCCCTTCCGGGCGCCCTGGGACGAACTCGCTGGCCACAATGGAGGCAACGATCATCGAGCGCTGCCGACTCTTCAGGCGCAGGTATACGCTAACCATAGATCGCAGGGGGTGCAGGTCGCCGCCGCAAGCGGCTGCCCCGCTCCTACAGTCTCCCACCCCTCCGGAGGAGGGTGCGGGGGGCTGCAGGGGAGGGGCCAGAATCCGACATCACCACCGCGGCGTTCGGAGCAAGGCGTTCTCAGGAAGTAGGCCCTCTGCTGGGGAGGCGCCTCAGGGCCTGCCCCTGGCGGAGGACCCGTGGTCATTGGGGGAACCGCTGGCGACCGCTCTACCCCATCGCCGGTGTCCTGGGTTCCGGTCGTTGCTGATGGCACTAGAGTGTGGCGCAAGGCGGGGCCCTCGTCTGGCGATATGAAGCAAGGCCAGGACCTGTGAAGAAGGCCCAGTGCCTGTGAAGCTCGCCGCCCCGTGACACTCTCACGTAATAATGAGTGGGGCTGTACACGCCCCGGAGTCTCAGGGGTGCCGGCCTCAGGCCCTGGGGCTCCCTCCCACGCCCAGTGGACAGCACTTAGCTCCGCGCTGGTGAGAAGACGTCCAAGACTAGATTAGGTGCCGGACGCGGCTTTTCTGTCTGCCTTTTGTTGCCTCTCCCTTTGGCTGTCGCATTTCTTTCGCTGGATTTAAGTTGGATTCGAATTTGAGATTTGCGTGTGTTCGGGGAAGGGGTGCTTATTCTCGCTCGAGCCATTTCTCGCGTTTTGGTTACCGCATCGCCACAGCTGCCTCCCCTCGCGAGCCCCTCGCGAGTCGGGTCAGGCCAGGCTCGTGCGCAGCCCAGGCTGCCGCCGTTGCTCCCCCTCGGGAGGATTTTCGGGTGCTTGCGGAGGTTGTCCTACGAGGAAAAAAGGCCCAAAGCCTGTGAAGCAAGGCGAGTGCCTGTGAAGCTCTCGCGCTCGAGGAAAAAAGGCCCAGATCCTGTGAAGCAAGGCGAGTGCCTGTGAAGCTCTCGCGCTCGAGGAAAAAAGGCCTGGAGCCTGTGAAGCAAGGCGAGTGCCTGTGAAGCTCTCGCGCTCGAGGA